>NW_015387558.1:70356-76197 GCF_001527695.2 Protobothrops mucrosquamatus
TAAGGAGAAACTTCCTGACAGTTAGAACAATTAACCAGTGGAACAACCTGCCTCCAGAAGCGGTGAATGCACCAACACTGGAAGTTTTTAAGAAGAAACTGGACAGCCATTTGTCCAAAATGGTATAGGGTTTCCTGCCTGAGCAGGGGGTTGGACTAGATGACCTCCAAGGTCCCTTCCAACTTTATCATCATCATCAATCATCAATCATCATCATCATCATCATCATCATTATTATTATTATTATTATTATTATTATTATTATTATTATTATTAATTAGGTGTTCTCAGAATTCAGAATGGGAGCTATAGTCAGAAAACTCATTCAGGGAGAATGGCGTACGTCAAGGAGAATAAGGCAGCTTTTTTGTCACTGGAGTGGCAGTGTGGCACTGAAGAACAAATATTGAGCTGCCCCTCAGTATTGTGCTCTGTATAAAGAGATGCTCTCCAATGCTGAAGCGATTTTCAATTGTGTTTGTAAGGACTACTGCCATCTTGTTCAGTCCAAAAAGCAAAATGGTTTGGGCTGAAAGGATGAATTGGGGTAAATGAAGAATCATGCAGTATCCATGAAAAATTTTCCAAGTCCTAAGATAGACACTGACAACATGGCTCTATGAACCTTTTATTATTATTATTATTATTATTATTATTATTATTATTGAACATTAAAGTGGGGTGATATGTCAGGGACAGAGCTTGCTCGAAGTGATTCTTTTGTTATTGGATTCTCTCCCCCAGACAAAGCTGACAGTTTCCTATTCTCCTTTTCTTTAGCTAGGGGTGTTTGAACGGCTTTCATCTTGGAAACTGGTCTTCGTTTGATTCTTGCATTAAGATGCAAATGCTTTGAAGTAAACAAAAATTGCAAGCAATATGCGTAAGTATTTTGGAGTCAGCCCGGCGAATATGAGAATAACAGAAAAATAACAGAAACAGGACTGGGCACAATCTCAGCTCTCTAAGAGTTCTGAAAGCAGAAGCAATTTGCTGAAAAGGTCAGGCGTTGTGCCATAATGAAAGCCCAAAACAAAGTCTTCACTTCTGGGATCAAACAAACCAAACTAAACCCAGGCTCAAATTCAAAGCAACAAGAAGAGAAAAACCAGATCACCCTTCTGACTATCGCCCAGCAAAGACTGAGCTGTAAATCTACAAACCAGCCGAGCTCAGATCGCAAAGATCAATGTTTGATTTCTGAAGAGGAGAACAGAATAATGTCTCCTGATCCTGCAACTATCCAAAGCTTTCATTGTACATATGAGAAGCTTCAAGTTCTGCTTACACTGTCATTGCTATGTTGCTAAGGTAAAACTGAGTACCAACCATTTATAGGAACCAATCACAGCCCTCAAAGGTGGAGTTAGCTGGGCTGCTTCTTCAGAGAATACTATCTTCTGCAAGGCATAGCTTGCTGTTTATGAGTGGTAAGGAACAGTAGAGTTCCTGGCTAGGCCACAGCATGACATTCATTTGTCTTGCCTCATTTCCTTTTATCCCCATCAGAATCAACAATACTGTCTGAGGTTGGAGGTCACCTCCTATTTAAGCTCAAATAGGAGGCTGATAGCTGGTCTATATTGAGTCAGAAAATTGATTTGCACAGTTCAACATCGTCTATAGTGATTGGAGGCAGTTCGCAGGGTTCCAAACATAAATCTTATCCAGTTCTGCAAAGAGGTGTCATGGGTTGAACCTTCAAGCTTTCTCATGTAGAATATGTTCTTGACCACCAAGTCTATCTTTTTTTTTCAGTGTCACAGAAAAGTATAGCTCAGCAATGAATAACATGTATTCTCCCTGGTTTTTATGAAGCTTAGCCCAGGCTGGATCTAAGTCAGGGGTATCAAACTGCCGGCCCGCGGGCCGGATACATCACAATGAAACCGCACCCACCCCATTGCTGGCAATGGGGAAAAAGCTCTGATACGTCGCGCGATGTCACGTGATGTCTAATCTAAGTAATAGAGTGGCTCTGATTTTTCATTCATTGCCATTTTAATTATTTTAGATTTATAACTGGATTATCTATGCTTATTCGCCTAGAACTAATCTTTGCTTACTTCCTATGCATATGCACATTGCCTTGTGTAACTATAGAACTATAGTTGTGTAACTATAGAACCGCTATTTGGGGGAATAACCATACCATCTATCTAAATAAGCATAAAGCAAGGGGCCCAAAAAAGAAAGGCAGGCACTGTAAAGAATTACAAAGATGACCCTTTGGAAGAAATGTGGTAGTTAGTAAAATGTGATTTAAACCTGAGCCAGGAAGAGAACATTAGAAAAGAAACTTAAACATTAACTCTCTTTGGTATAAAAGGAGAAAGGGAAAATGATGCCAGGTCTTCAAGATTGATGTCAGCCCTTTGAGACTTACAATTATTCATTTAGTGACCACTGGAAGTTATAACAGCACTGAAAAAGTGACTTCTGACTGTTTTTCACACTTAAACTATTGCAGCATCTCCACGGTCATGTGATCAGACACTTGGCAACTGGCTCATATTTATGATGACTGCATAAATATGGCTCATATTTATGACGACATCCCGGGGTCATGTGATCCCCTTTTGCAACTTTCTGACAAGCAAAGTCAACGGGGAAGCCATATTCACTTTATAACCATGTTACAAACTTAACAACACTGGCAAAAAAGGTTATAAAATGGAGCAAAACTCACTTAACTGTCTCACTTAATAATGGAAATTTTGGGCTCAATTGTGCTTTTAAGTCGAGGCTACCTGTAATACTGGGTCTCTTTTATTGATATAGCTATATTACCAAAAAGCTTGATACCATTTTCCCTCCCTCTGTCTTATACCTTTAAGTTTCTAATGTTCTCTTCCTGTCCTGGATGTAAATCACTTTTAGTTAGCTGTTACTGCATGCATCCCTTCTCCAAGGTCACCTCTATGATTCTTTACAAGTACATTTAAACAGAGGATACTTTCATTTTTAGAATTGGGTCTGGGATAATGAGTTAGCAATTTGATTTGTTAATATAAAAAAAAATCATGATCATACTTGAAATTAAAAAAAACAATAATGAAACTAAGGGAGCATCTGCATCACTGGATGTAGGGACAGATACGAAATGAGGCATCTGCTTTCCACCATGCATACAAACACACAAATTAACCTGCACTAAAAGAAAGGTTAGGGAGACCAGTGTTTATCAACCTCAGCCACATGAAGATGTGTGGACTTCAGCATGCTGGCTGGGGGATTCTGGGAATTGAAGTCCATATATCTTCACGTTGCTGAGATTGAGAAAATACTGAGTGAGACACTGGCAGACCTTATTTTTGAGATATGGAATCTTAAATAAAGAGAATGCTTTGTTTGAGAAAATCTTTTTATAACTGGATATAGCTAATCATTTCATTATTTTTATTCAATTTGCAAGCAAAATAAATTAATTACAGCCATGTCTATGAATGTATGTTTACATTGTATGTTTCTTCCAGGAATCTGAGAAACAAAACAAAACCTCAAATGATTCATGCAATGCAAGCTACACAGTTTAAATGTTACCAGCTGTATAACGAAAATTGACTCTTTATACGCATGTTGGTTACATCCTCCCTAAACACTTGTCCCTAAATCTAGTCTTTGTTAGGAGGGAAAAAAAACACCAGAAGAATTTAGGAGAAAACCAAAAGTCATACTCCTTTAACAGATGTGCAGTAATTCTACAGGTAACCTCTCTTACTTGTAGTAAAAGTTTGCAGTTATGGTGATGAAGTAAAAGTAACTTTACAACCAATCCTCACATTTATGATCTTTGCAGGTCTACAGAACAAAGTAAAGCTGAAAACCATAAGCAGTTAGGGTTTCACTCAGTGACTGTTTCACTTAATGACCTAGTTGCTGGTCCCAATTCTGGTTGCTAAACAAGGACTATCCTATAGGACAAAAATGAAGCAAAGAACAATGCCAAAGAACAGTGGAGAAAACCAATCTGCCTGCCCTCCAGAATTCTCCAGACAGCATGGCATCGCTGAGAAGGTTGGGAGTGGAGACCCATATAGGTCGAGAACAGCTACTTTGAAACATAACCTGCTCCTTGTGTGACTATCAGGAGCATATCATATGGCACCTGTCACTGTATGACGTCCTGCTCTCTCATGCTCTTCAAGTAAGTACATGTTAGTATTTATCACAGTGCGTGCGCTGTGGGAAAAAGCATGGGTGTATGTCACTGAATTACTTTTAATTTGAAACATTAATGTGGGTCTCATACGATTGGCAGATGCAAAACCAGACAATTAGGCAAGCCTTTCTTGATCAGCAGCATACTATTATCTTACCCCAAGACTGCACTGTTTCTATTTCACCAGTTGCTCTCAGAGTTCTTAACATTTCCACACATTAACTACCGTTTTTCTTTTCTTGTCTGTTCTTTGTTTGCAGGAAGGGAAAGGTCAGGGAAGAAGAATCAATGACAGGAGTCCTTCAATCCAGTCTATGTTTTCCCTCTTCTCTAGGGCTGAAAAAGATGTAGCTCTCAATCCATTCCTTCACAACAACCAGCCTTGCAAACAGCCTGCCTTCCACTAAGGGCCTATATACTGCACGGGTCAGAAAGAGGGCTGAGAAAATATCGACAGACCCCTCACATCCTGGACATAAACTGCTTTAACTCTTCCCCTTAGAATGCCACTACAGGGCATTACATGCCAAAACAACTAGATAACAGTTTTTTCCTTCATGCCATCAGGATATTTAGCCATGTAGTATGGCATATTACTATTATCCTTCCATCTTTTCTACTACCTTCTCTTATTGGTATCATTATTATGGTTATGTTACTTTGTTGTTTCTATCTACAATGAGAGCTTATGCACCACCAGAGATCCATTCCATTCTGTACCGTTCCATTCCATTCCCACTTGTAATTGGAAGGTCATTTGTCTTAAAGCAAACAACACTATGGGTCTTTAAAAAAAAAAAAATATTAAGTGAATTACATAGGGGAGGAAACAAAAAGGGAAAAACACCCAGTGCTGCTCCATTAATATCAAGGACATCAACCCCAGTCTATTGCATTATCATTGGCTTTCAGTATGCACTTTGTAATAGAGTAAGTGCCAAGAATATTTGATAGGCACAAATGGAGGTGGGGGAAACCGAAATAAGAGAAACAAACATCTCATTTGCCCATTTAGAGTAATGAGCATAAATTTAATGCTTTTGTGCATTCTCTTGGGTAAGTCTGAAAAGACAATGTGCACAAAAGACGTAAATAAGCAGTGCCACATGGATGAAGATGACTGTTTAGAGCTCCACATAAAATGCTCACTGGGAAGAAACACAAGTTCCATGTGGAGTCTTGACTCAATAAAAAGCATTCAGAAAGTTTAAACATCCTCCTTCAAACATTTCATCTTTGTCTTTCTTATACACAAAACTGCTAAGAATGTCAGCCTACTCTTTGACTAGTGGCAATTTGGGGAAAAATATACGAATAAGTGAAGAGCAGAAGCCTTGAAAACTAGAGGAGGGAAGAGATGAGAGAAATATTTTTATTATCCCATAATTCAGTTGTTTCATGACTTAATCTGGTTGGACCCATTCAGTTGCTTCATGACCCAATGGACCTCACTTGGCTTCAAGTGGATTCCAGCTACCTCTTTGAGATCTTATATTTATGTTACCAGTAATAAAATCTAGTCACCTTCTATCAGTCTATTTTTCTATTGTCTGTCATTTTTTTTGAAGCGCCAGAGTCTTTTCTAGTGGCTCTTGCCTTTCATTACATGTCCAAAATAGTTCAATTTTAGCTATATCATTTCCAATGAGAAGACTAATTTTATTTCAGCAAATACTGAA
>NW_015387558.1:76288-82216 GCF_001527695.2 Protobothrops mucrosquamatus
CTATTATCAGTGTGATGTCTCTAAAATTTAATCGTTTGCCTAGATTTCCCAAGCAGCAGACATCTTTTATTTTACAACTACACCTGTAAATTTTTGAGCTTAGAAAAATTAGTTACCACTTATCTCTGCTGATTTGCATTCAGTTGATACTCCTAGTTTTTGCTACTTCTAATTTCCCATCCTTATCAGCATTTGAGAGGCCTGGGAGATAGGATTTGTTTTTTCCTTATAAAATTTTCAAAACTGGTAGAACCTATTAGCTATATTATAACATGAAAATGTCATAGCAGAGAACAATGGCTCCTCCTCACATTATCACTTGCTGTATGATTCCAATTGGACTTTGAAATACTGAAATGACTGAAATACTGCTATATCTGAAATCTTTAATCCTAACTACTCTTTCCAAATATATTGTGATTGTTATAACAATCACAGGAGAGCATGCACTGAAAATGTTTAGCCAAAGCCAAAATGTGTCCTATTTGATTCTGGCATATTATACAGAGTGAATCAAACCAATTGTGCCTTATTAAATAAACACACAATTAAGACCTCAGGGATGAACTGAGCTTCAGAATCAAGTACCTAACACCAGAAATAAAATAAAAAAACTCCACATATCATACTTTCACTCTGTGTAAAACAAGATTGTTTTTTAATTTTGTTTAAAACAACTCTGGTGCAGATATAAAGTCCCTTCTCACCTTTATGGATGGTATGTGTCTTCCTCAATTCCAGATTTTCTACCAAAGGCCTGGGAGTTTGAGGGTTCTGTACAGTACCTAGTTCCTTAGTTGTTCCTAGACTGCATTCTTCTGGACAGAGAGCTCTGAGGTTGGTCCTGGGATCTGTTAGAGCCACTCTCTCAGCTTAGCCCCAAGTGCTCCTACTACCACTGAGATAATTTTGGCCTTCACTCACCGCAACTTTCTTCAGGCCCTGGTACTTTTTCAGCTTCTTATACTTCTTCTGCTACATCTATCTCCACTTCTGTCTTCTGGTCCTTGTCTACTGACATGGTGTCTGGATGATTGACCAGTACCTGCCTGCCTTTTTGTATCTGGAAGTCACACAGGATCTTAGCCTTGTTATTCTCCATGACTTCCTGTGGAATCTCCCATCTGGAACTGGCAGGGTCTAACTCTAACCCATTGTGCAGATGTTCTTGTATACAATACAGCTACTAGGTTGTGCCATTCAGTGTATGTTATTCCTGTATACATCTTACATCCAGCCACAACATTTGTATTGTCTCTGAGGCCTATCTCCATAGTCTGCGTCTGTCCTGTCTAGTATGCTAGACCCTTGCTTTTATGGATCTGGTGCTTAGTGTCTGTTCTTGTCATGGTATGATTAGCACCTCAGTGGTCTTTCCAACCACTGGTAGGATTTCTGTCTGCCAATTCAGTTATCTGTTGATGGTACATCCCATGCAGGGGTTTGTCATGTCACTTGCTCTGCTTGATCTTCCTCCCATGCCTGCTGCCACCTCTCAGCAGCTCAGTCTTGGGTGCCATTTTATTGATGTACTCCTGAATGCTCTAGGTTTTGTCCTGGACAGTGACTTTATACTCACCAAATCCTGTCCACCCTTTTTCTGCCTGGTATGCAGTCTCAGGGTGGACTCCTCTGTACATTGTGAGGAAAATCCAACTCTTCACCATGGCAATTTCTGTGTCCTCCTTTGGCCTTTGGCCAGCTCATTATATTGGCAGGGTATCTGATGACTGACAGGGCATATGTGTTGATGGTTTTTCTTCCCATTGAACTTATCAGGACCTGTCTTATCCTTTGATGTTACATGGATGTTGCTGTCTTCTTTGCTTCCTAATAGTAGTTCCTCTGTGCCTGTGCCTGTGTCTATGTGCGCATGTGTCTGTGTATATAGATAGATACAGATATAGAGATATAATTCTGTGTTTCTCCCTCTTTCATATAAGAGAATATGTAAATATGTAGCTCAGGGTTAAAACATTGGTTTCTTGGTGCTTTCTGTGTTGGGTTTCCCCCCCCCCCTGCAAATCTGCCATTATCAGACTAGGTAATATCATCAGTGTAAGAGAATGATGATGCTACTTACCCTGGTACTGAAACATCTGCAAGAAAAAAACCCATTAGAGAAATCACCAAAAACTACACACAAATACAAAATACCTATACAACACACCTATTTAATAACTGTCTCTAGAATTTGGACAAAAAAAAATTAGAAGTGCAGTTTGTACATGCTGAATATAGAAAGAAGTCTATGATTTCTGTGCATACTGGGTTACAGAAAAAAAAATTCATCAGGAGTATCATGAAAATTCCTGAGGATATTCAATGGCATGGTTTGGAAATCATAACAAAATAACAAATTATACTAATAAACATCTCACATCTATCCTATACAGAAATGTGTATGTCTGCAGTCCTTCATATTTCAAAAACTGGTGAAAAGAAGCTTTAAGCAACAAACTAAATTGAAAAAAGATAGAAGTACTGGATTTTGCTCCTTGTTGCTAGGCACCATGTCATGTGTAGATACTGCAATGAGACAAGCTTGAAAGCAGATGCAGATATTTGTCCTAATGAACATAAAAACCTGATTAAAATCAAGAGATGGGGAAACTATTACAACAGTTTTGTCCAAGTTGCTCAAAATGCAATTCAAGCTGTTCAGATCACTGACATTCAATTTTTTTTTCCTGAGCATCACTCTCTGTGGTGGTGTTTTTCAGGATAACATGCTGCCATTTTGGAACACAAAAGGATCTATCGTCACCTTCATGAAGTTGATGTGCCCCTAATGCAGTAGCAAATTAGTCCTGTCCTGAATGGTAGAAAGGCAAAAACATGGGATTTTGAGTCCCTGAAACTATTCTATGAATCCTTCGCAAAAGTATTATCACCTGAATACCTGCTGAATCCTGAGCTTTTACTTTAGAGTGACAGTTAAGAGGGCCACATCGATGTGTTATTAAAGATACAGGAACAAAAGATGGCGGCTCTCTTAATAACAATGTCTACATCACATATATTTTAAGATTCTTCTGTGGGATGGGAGGATAAGAAGAGTGAAAACAACAAAATGGGTGTTATAATGACATAAATACTTGGGTCAGATTTGGAATGTAAGTATATATGGGTAGAATTTGAATAGTGATGTCACAACGCATGTCATTTTGGTGCACATAACTGATAGTTATGACCTGAAATCCTACCAATGTAACTTGTTATATCTAAATAGCAATTGCACTCTAGTCCAGCAGCATAACTGAGCTTATGTCAGTGTGATGCACAAATCCGTTGCATAGCTATACCATCCTTCTGACTAATTCTTGTTATATATAATTTTTATTAAGTTTTAAAGAGGCCATAAAAATAACATAAGCTAATACAGAATAAAGAAAAAAGGGAGAGAAAAAGACAAGTGCAGAAAGGTAAAAGGAAGCAGAAGAAGCTTCTGATTTCCTTTGCAGCAAATATGATTACAAGGTTATTTCTTACTCTGTGATTACAAAAAAGCTCACTTTTTTCTACTATCATAAGTGCATTTTTTTGTTTCCAGTCTGCCATAAATGTAGATATTGTCTTTTCTTTAATCAAGGAATTCAATTTAGCCATTTCTGCAAATTCCATCATTTTCACCAGTCATTCATCCACTGTAGGTAATGTCAAACCTTTTCCCTTTTGAGCAAACAGTAATCTCACTGTAGTTGTCATATATAAAAACAAAGTTCCATGGCTTTTTTTAGCTGTCCCTTCAGACCAATTGTGACTGTAGGGTCTAGTCCTACTGTTCTCCCTGGCTGATTAAATTGGCTAGGATGGGACTGGCTGCTTTATTAAGAGAGAGAGTTGTAGAAGGCTACTTGCAGAAGGAATGCGTTCTTCTGTGACTGAAGGAGACAATAAGCCTAGATCAGTGATGGCGAACCTTTTAGAGACCCAGTGCCCAAACTGCAACCCAAAACCCACTTATGCATCATCGAGTGCCGGGTGGGATGTGTGGCCCATTGGGTGGGCGTGGCCCATTGGGTGGGCGTGGCTGCGGTGGTAACAGCAGACTGGGTGGGACTAAAAAGTTCAATCAATCAATTCCAACTTTGCAAGATCTTTTTTTTTACCCCGCAAGAAGTTGAAATTGACTGATTGATTGAACCTTTTTTTTTTTGTACACGGTGGTGGAGGACTAAAGTGAAAAGGTTTTATAAAACTTAGCTGAAGGCCTAGGACTGGGGCGACGGCGTGCGTGCCCATAGAGAGGGCTCTGAGTGCCGCCTCTGGCACCTGTGCCATAGGTTCGCCACCACTGGCCTAGGCAATAAGCACAGATCTGGTGGCCCAAAAATCAGGCCCAAACTGAACAAAAAAATTCCTTCGCCCAGAGAACTATAAAATTATATGCAAGTATCAAATACATGTAGTCCTCGACTTACAACAGTTCATTTAGTGACTGTTCAAAGTTACAACAGCATTGAAAAAAGTGACTTATGACCATTGTTCACTGTTACAACCTTTGAAGCATCCCCACGATGAGGTGATCAAAATTCAGATGCTTGGCAAGTGGTTCATACTTACGACCGTTGCTCTGCCCCAAGGTCATGTGATCACCTTTTGCAACCTCTGACAAGTAAAGTCAATGGGGAAGCCAGATTCACTTAACAACCAGATTACTAACTTATCATTTTGTCTCCTAAGCCAGGGCTTTTCAACCTTTTCACTCATTGTACCACTTTTAGGATATGGCAATATCCGAGTACCACCAGTCGCCTAGCAAGGTGTCAAAAACTTGATGACCAAAAAAAAAGGAAAAAAGTGATAAAGTACAGGTAGTCCTTGACTTACAACAGTTAGCTTAGTGACTGTTCGAAGTTACAAGCCACAGCCAAGCAAGACACCTGCCTGCCCACCCAGTGGCGCTCTTCCTCCTGTTTGAGGTTTTCATTGTTGTGAACATTTCTGTTGAGGATTGGCAGTGGGGGTGGGGTGGGGAGGTGTTTGGTTTTTATTCCCCCCATCTGCTGGGTGGTTACAGCAAGTTTTGGTCAGTTCACATGACCCTGGGACACTGTGACCGTCATAAATATGAATCAGTTGCCAAGCATCTGAATGTAAATCACAAAACCCTGGAGATGCTGCAACATTCCAGCTGATCAGCGCTTCTTCTGGGCTCAGCAGAAGCGCCAGGATCAGCGCCGAGCTCCAGCTGGAGCCTGGCGCTGATCCTGGCACTTCCACTTAGCCCTGACAGCCCCGAAGAAGCGCCAATCAGCTGGAATGTTGCAGCACTAATCCTGGGGCTTCTGCTGAGCCCTGACAGCCCTGCAGCTCCAGCCATCTCTCGCTCAGGCTTGTGCGGTGCTGCCACCGGTTCAGCTCATTCCCCTCCCCCGCTACCACTTTTCTAGGATGGTCGCGTACCACCTGCCAGGTGCCAATGTACCACAGGTGGTACCCGTACCACTGGTTGAAAAGCTCTGTCCTAAGCCACTCAACACCACCTCAAGCCACTAGTAGAGGTGGTTCCAAGTTCTATTACTTTTTATTAGCTAACCCAGATATACTGTGTCCTACCATCTAATTTCCAAGAAAGCAATTGATGTAGAGGACATAAAGAAAGGACTGTGGGAAAGCGCAACTATTTAACTCGTTTTTTGCATCTGTCTTTACACAAAAGGAAAAAACAGACCAACCTATCAAAAATAGTGCCATAAAAAACAGAATAGAAACACAAGTTAAGTTAGGCAAGAAAATAGTAAGTGAGCACCTGTCCAGCCTAGACGAGTTCAAATCGCCAGGACCAGATGGATTACACCCCAAGGTTCTCAAGGAACTAGCAAATGTGATCTCTGAACCACTGAACTATATTTTTCAGAGATCCTGGAGCACAGGGGAACTACCAGAGGACTGGAAAAGAGCTGATGTAGTTCCCATCCTCAA
>NW_015387558.1:83085-84492 GCF_001527695.2 Protobothrops mucrosquamatus
CCTGACAGTGAGAACAATTAACCAGTGGAACAACCTGCCTCCAGAAGCGGTGAATGCTCCAACACTGGAAGTTTTTAAGAAGAGACTGGACAGCCATTTGTCCGAAATGGTATAGGGTTTCCTGCCTGAGCAGGGGGTTGGACTAGATGACCTTCAAGGTCCCTTCCAACTTTACTATTATTATTATTATTATTAAGATCCCTTACTAAAGCAATGATCAGACAAGCCCAGCTTAAGCTCACTTCAAGAAACTAACTTGAGAAAACATTCCAAACTAACCCCTCCCTAATTCAGGTAATTGAAGGTAAAGTGAGAGAGGAGGGAAGCACATTCAGACTTGCAAAATTCTGTTACTATGGCTATTCTAATAAAAGCCATTTTAGACCTACATGGCACTGTTTTTTTAGTTTCTTTAACATTATTAATAGATTAGGCCTCGCTATCAAAAGAAATGTATCTTCTGTTGTGAATCAATCCAATTGTTAAGTAGGAGAGACTCCTTGGAAGATGTATCACATTTTTCTGGCAAATGCATTTGATCCCCTTTCCTCATCTTTTATAAAATCTGTAAAACTGCATCTTGTTAAAAAAACTTCGTATCAAGTATAGCGTTAATTTTCATTTATGTTTTTAAGTTCTTATATTTTGTTTATGTTTTCTAAATTTGCCAACTATCCTGAGCACTCACCCGTATGGATAGGCAAGCTATAATTTAAATCAAAACAATCGATAAACCTTCTTTTTTGATATGTTTGAATGTTCATTTGATTTATAGGCTGCCTGACTCCATCATGACTCTGACATAAAACAACAATAACAAAAATAAATCTTGGAAAGAAATACATTTGACAGAACTCCAAAAAGCTGCCCAGAGTCGCCTTGTGGTGAGAACAGGTGGCAATTAAATTAAATTAAATTAAAAAATAAATACTGTTGACAAATAATATTTGCAAAACATCATTCTCACACACACAGCTTGGATTTAAGCAAAGTTCAGAAAAGTATCTTGCTATTAAAAAGGGTTATATCTCACTGGACAATCACTGCATACAGTAATTTATTTTAAGTAGTCTTTTGTACAGATGGGTCTTTTTTTCCCCCCCAAATTGTTTTGCCTGGAGATAAGTATGTAAATCCTGCTGGTTGGAGAAGCCAGAACCTTGCACCATGAAGAGTATTTGGAAGCACTAGTCTCTTGTCTGCAGAAGAGTTGAAGAGCAAACATTGACTCATTCTTATTGTTGCTGACAATTAGGAACACATTACCAGGCTGCATTTCTGAACTTGAGGAAAGCTAAATCTGTTTCTCCATGTGTAGCAGAACCTTAGAATAAGCCAACAGGCTTATTCGGTGCGGATGAACTCGATGGCTCTTTTGAACTGTCTTTATTTCAGTTATACATAGCA
>NW_015387558.1:85647-98253 GCF_001527695.2 Protobothrops mucrosquamatus
TGTTAACACCCAAGTACTGGGCACAAATAATCCTGATGGATAGTAAAGGTCAATATTCATGGATACATCTGATGACAACTATTGCATTTGGAAGACTGACTTGCAAGAAGACTAAATGGTAAAAAGTAGGAATGAAAGTATAAACAACTGTTATAGCTCTGTGCAACTTTGTTGTTGTTGTTAATTGCGAAGTCATGTCCGACCCATCGCGACCCCATGGACAACATTCCTCCAGGTCTTCCCGTCCTCTACCATCTTCTGGAGTCCATTTAAGTTCACACCTACTGCTTCAGTGACTCCATCCAGCCACCTCATTCTCTGTCATCCCCTTCTTCTATTGCCCTCAATCTTTTTCTGTGCAACTATATTTGACCTAATCTGGATTTTGTTTGTTCATTTATAATATCTTTTATAGGCCACTCCATTCCATTTGTCTTCAGGTAATTACAATGATTCTATGAACAAAGTAAAATTATAAAGCAATCTCAAAAGCAGCATGAAAAAAGCAAATCAAAATAAGACTGAAGTCAAATAAAAACCAATCACCAGAACTCACCCCTAAAGGGTGATACAATCAATCAATTCCAAAATAAAAACAATAAGGTCAGATAATAAATATATGCAGGGACGCTGAAATGTGAGTTTCACTGTGAACTCCCCTGAGTCTGTAGCAGATCAGATTGTAAATAACTGGAATAAATAAGAAATTAACAAGAACCAAAGAACTAAAATATATATTACGAAGTATGAACTGGGTCTTATCTAGGTCAGTGGTCCCCAACCTTTCTGGCTCCATGGACAGGCAGCAGCAGCAGGGCCAGTGGGGGGAAGGGGATGGTTTTGTGTGCACAACCTAGTTCCTGTGCATGCGCAAATGAAGCTTTCTGCGATCGCCTGCTGCTTATACAGCCCAGTTCCCAGTGGGCCACTGCCCAGTATGGGTCCATGGCCCGGGAGTTGGGGACCCTTGACCTGGGTTGTTGTGGATGCTTATGAAAGTAGAAATCCACAGGTTGATTGTTGCATGTCATGGTTTTATTAATACCTTTATTTAAAAATAACAGAAATGAATTCTAAGAAAATGTGTGCAGTATTTTGAATGAACATGATATGGGGGGAGGGGAAATTATTCCTTTAGGTAAGGGAATTATTCCTTTAGTGAGAAGTGTGGAGGGATGGGAACAAAATTTGGCAATCCTCTTAGACACTTCTGTAGAATACGGTAATCTGATGCCAAGGCTTCAAGTTGGCCTAATAGGTTAATAGTCAAGGGTGTTACTAATTCAAAGTGCCAGATTCAATACAAAGCAAAGCACACCAACATATGTTATACCTTTCCAATTGTCCATACAAAGTCACAAGCAATTTTCTGGAATGGAATGTTATTAATTGCAGATGCATGTAGAACAAAACATTAAGTCCAACCAATAACATCATTCTTTTAATGTTGTCAATGAGTGGAATTGAAGCAAATGCTATAAATGTTAATACCCAAGGGGAAAAAATGATGAAAAGAAAGGCATAAAAGCTGAATGTTGAAGATTGTAAGACTGCAGCACTAGTTGGTATGATAGGAACATGAATATGAATTTGGTTTGCTTATGGAGTGCTTGAACATTTTGTTAATATGTGTGTGAAGACTACACCTGTGCCTATTAACTGAAAGTACAGATAGTCCTCAACTTACAAATATTGTTTAGTTCGAAGTTACAATGGCACTGAAAAAAGTTGGTTATGACTGTTTTTACTACTTACGACTACTACTACCCCATGGTCATATGATCAAAATTCATATTTATGACAGTTGCAGTACCCCGGGGTTATGTGATCACCTTTTGCAACCTTCTGACAAGCAAAGTCAATGGGGGAGCCAGATTCACTTAACAACCATCTTATTAAATTAACAACTGCAGTGATTCAGTTAACAACTGTGGTGAGAAAGGTCGTAAAATGGGGCAAAAGTCATTTAACAAATGTCTTGCTTAGCAAGATAAATTTGGAGCTCAATTCTAGTCATAAGTCAAGGACTACCTGTACGCCATTATTGTTCCCTCTGCAAAAATAAAATGAAACTACACTGTAAAATCTGCAGGAAGATTAAATGAACCTGCCAAGGACTGTAGGAAAATTCAGATCAGATTGAAAGATATATGGGAGATGACAGCCGTGTGCTGCAGCTGCCAAAAAGGCCAACACAGTGCTAGGCTGCATTAACAGAGGGATAGAATCAAGATCACGTGAAGTGTTAATACCACTTTACAATGCCTTGGTAAGGCCACACTTGGAATACTGCATCCAGTTTTGGTCACCACGATGTAAAAAAGATGTTGAGACTCTAGAAAGAGTACAGAGAAAAGCAACAAAGATGATTAGGGGACTGGAGGCTAAAACATATAAGGAACAGTTGCTGGAATTGGGTATGTCTAGTTTAATGAAGAGAAGGACGAGGGGCGACATGATAGCAGTGTTCCAATATTTCAGGGGCTGCCACAAAGAAGAGGGAGTCAAGCTATTTTCCAAAGCGCCTGAAGGCAGGACAAGAAGCAATGGGTGGAAACTTACCAAGGAGAAAAGCAACCTAGAACTAAGGAGAAACTTCCTGACAGTTAGAACAATTAACCAGTGGAACAACCTGCCTCCAGGTGAATGCTCCAACACTGGAAGTTTTTAAGAAGAGACTGGACAGCCATTTGTCTGAAATGGTATAGGGTTTCCTGCCTGAGCAGGGGGTTGGACTTGATGACCTCCAAGGTCCCTTCCAACTTTATTATTGTTGTTGTTGTTGTTGTTGTTATTATTATTATTATTATTATTAACAAATTTGAGAATTGTTGTGTGGCTTTGTGTTGGCTAGAAGGTAGGTAAGCCAGAATTTTGCTCTTCCATATGTCACTGAGAAAAGTATTAAGGCCAGAAAAAATAAATTCTGAGTTACAAACAGCATGCAAAAAGTGAAATAAGAGATCTTTAGCACAAATCTAGAACTGATAGCTGGCTGCTGGATTTAATAACAGCAGTACGAAATGCAAAGAAAGCATGCATGAGAACAGATGAAATGTAGAGCAAACAGTTCAATGCTGAGCAGAGTAAGGGAAGGAGGCATAATGTTCCCTTGCTTGTTTAATGTATTTATGGATAAATGTATAAGCTGTGCTTCCAGCGAAGTAAGATTTTTGTTTTGGAAATATGAACGTACGCCTTTTTGTTTTGTTCTGTTTACAGATGATGCCGTGTTGTGTGATTATTTTTAGTTTGGTTGCCACGAAGTAAAACAGATAAATTATAAGACAACTTACATTTGCAAGAACGTTCACCTTGTAAATATGTAAGCTTTTGCCATGAGCAAATTCATAAATTCTTCCCTTTGGGATCATTTTAAAAGCATGGAAATAAGCTCTCCAATCATCCAGCATTTTTCTATCTTATTTCTGTTGATTACTGTTTGTTGTTTTAATTCCACGAGCATGAAGGAATTGGCCACAAATCACTGATAATTGTACAAGTCATGGGAAATCAGAAGATTGTTTACATTTGCTTGTTACTCCCTGTATTTCGTTTCAACATCAGATTTCTTTATTCCAAAGCACCTTGAGTAACTCGGGACATTACTTGTTCCTACAATTATATTGGGAAGAAATCAGTAAATGCAGTAACTATTAAATTGATTGAGTTTTGTTAATTACTAACAAGAATTAACATCCACATGAATCATTCATAACATTCGCCATGAAAAGCAACTGGTTGAGATCAGAAATGCATGAATATTATAGCAAATCTTAGTACGATACAGGTAGTCCTCGACTTACGACAATTGAACCCAAAATTTCACTTGTTGAGACATTTGTTAAGTGAATTTTACCCCATTTTACGGCCATTTTTATCACTGTTGTTAAATGAATCACTGCCGTTGATAAATTAGTAACCCAGTTGTTAAGTGAATCTGGCTTCCCCATTGACCCTGCTTGTAAGAAGGTCGCAAAAGTGATCACATGACCCCGGGACAGTGCAACCATCATAAATATGAATCAGTTGCCAAGCATCTTAATTTTGATCACATGATGATGGGGATGCTGCAAAGGTCGTAACTGTGAAAAACATGCATAAGTCGCATTTTTAGTGCCATTGTAACTTTAAATGGTCAGTAAATGAATTGTTGTTAGTCGAGGTCTACCTGTACTTATGTTATCCATTTTTCCCCAGTTGTGCTTTTTCACCTGCTTCTGGGTTTTTTTACATAAGGATCAGTCCCACCCAATTTTGTAAAGCACTACATAACATGGGGGTATAGAATGTCAAGACTCATATATCTTGGTCATAGATGGGAGGGAGAAAAACAATACACGTATGTTCATATTAGTGGTGAACAAACTAGATGTATAATTATGGATAGTAGCAATTAGATCTCTGCAGTGAGTCTCTTTCCAATGCAAAAGATGCATTGGAATGAACAAGGGCTTAAAAAGAACCATTTATGGATATACTGTGACTCTGAAAGCAGCTGTATCTTTTCCTGGAAAAAGAGGAGTTTGGTTTAAAGATAAAAAGCTACATTTATACCTCCACTCTCCAAAGTATCTTTTGGCCTCTGAATTCAAGCACTGCAAAGCCTTAGGAGCAATGTCTTGCCCAGCCATAGCAACACAGATATATAATTTCATGCTTCATATGTTTAACTATTCCTTTACATTCAATTCAATTCAGAATAGAGCTGGAAGAGACCTTGGAGGTCTTCTAGTCCAACCCCCTGCTCAAGCAAGAGACCCTATATCATTTCAGACTAGTGGCTGTCCAGTCTCTTCTTAAAAACCTCCAGTGATAAAGCATCCATGACTTCTGACCGCAAGCCGTTCCACTGGTTAATTGTTCTCACTGTTAGGAAGTTTTTTCTTAATTCCAGGTTGCTTCTCTCCTTAATTAATTTCCATCCATGGTTTCTTATCCTGCCCTCTGGTGCTTTGGAAAATAAGTTGATCTCCTCGTCTTTGTGGCAACCTCTCAAATACTGGAATACTGCTATCATGTCACCCCTAGTTCTTCTTTTCTCTAGACTAGCCAAACCCAAATCCTGCAACCGTTCTTCATATGTTTTAGTCTCCAGGCCTTTAATTGTCCTTGTTGCTCTTCTCTGCACTTTTTCCAAAGTCTCAATATCTTTTTTGTAATGTGGTAACCAAAACTGGATGCAGTAGTCCAGGTGTGGTCTTACTAAGTCTAAGTGTGGTCTTTTATAAAGTGGTATTAATACTTCGCATGATTTTGATTCTATGCCCCTGTTTATACAACCAATGATTGTATTAGCTTTTTTGGCTGCTGTTGCACATTGTCGGCTCATATTAAGTGATCGTCCACTAGTATCCCAAGGTCTCTCACATCTGAGAGGTCTTGTTCATACGGCTTTCTTGCCCAAGTTCTGAGGTAACCTGCCTACCATTTATTACATGTACTTACAAAGAAGCCTCCATCTTGATGGCAGCCAGCAATTGAACCAGTTTTTTCTTCAGTGGAAAATAGAATAAGATCTCCTATACATGCTGTCTTGGGTTGCACAGAGGTGTCTTCAGAGGCTCAGTCACTTGTTGGATTCCTATTAGCCAGGTGCAGGACTATCTCTTCCTTGCAGTCAGTTGCAAACTCTGGGCCTAAACTAAATAATTTTGTTTCTTTAGGTTTTGGTTTAGGAACATCAGCCTCATGAAAGGTATTCCCTGAGGTCAAAAGTCCCTCAGGGATTGGGGCCACGACGTTAGTTGAGCCTGGTATGTAGTTTTACGATGTGGTGAATTTTGTTTGGAACCCTAGTTGTAGAGCATTGTATTGTTTTTGTTTACATTGCTCTATTTTAAGTTTGCATGTATTTTTAGCCAGCCAGAGTCATTAGGGCTGGTTTGGGCTGCCTTATAAATTCTATAAATAAATATTCATCGGCAAGCACCAACTGGGGGAATTTTCCCATAGTCAGTTTGGTCATTTTCCCACTGCAAATTCAGTCTGCTTCTCCTCCTCAAAAGCAAAGGACAGAATCCCATCTCCAGCTGTACCATTAACAACTGGCAGCCTACATACAGCAGCAATTGCAGTAGCAACTTGAAAGCCAAACTTTGCAGCTTAAGAACTTGTAGCCAGAAGCAAGTCTGGATAAAACCTGGTACTCAAGCATGGGCAAGAATCTGTATGAGTGAAGCCAGGAACGTAGAAACAAGGTTATTTCTTTGCACAGGTTGGAGTGTGCAGATTTGGTCCACAGAAGTGATTTATCAACCGCCCTTTGTCTGGCTGCTATTCTAAGTAAGAGGAATAGTATACTCCCAAGCACCATATAATGGCACCATGTAGGCCAGGGGTCTTCAAACCTGGCCCTTTTATGACTTGTGGACTTCAACTCCCAGAATTCCCCAGCCAGGCATGCTGGCTGAGGAATTCTGGGAGTTGAAGTCCACAAATCATAAAAGACCAAGTCATAAAAGACCAAGTTTGAAGACCCCTGATGTAGTCTGTTGCAGGGAAGGCAGAGTGACATATGAATCTGGAAGGAGCCATATTCATGAGAACAGCAACAGAGATCCCCAACCCTTCTGTTTCTCAATCTAGGAGGGACAGGGCATTCCTTCTTGAGCAGAATGAATAGATGGAGGAGATGACTGGGCCTACTTATACTGTAGGGCAGCGGTTCTCAACCTATGGGTCGCGACCCCATTTGGGGTCGATCAACCATTTCACGGGGGTCGCCAAGCAAGGCTGTCCGCCATTTTTTTCCCCTTTTCTGGCGGGTGCCTTACCTCCCTTGAGCTGGGCCAGCTGGTGGTCGGCCTGCTCCGTCTCTGCCGCTTGCCAGCTACGCCTCGGCCGGCGCAGGGGGTGGAACCATGCATGCGTGGCGCTCCCGGGTAGGGAAAGTCCTCGACTTATGACCGGTTGGGTAGTCCTCGACTTACGACTGGTTTAGTCCTCGACTTACGACCGGTTGGGGGTCGCGGCATTAAAAAGGTTGAGAACCACTGCTGTAGGGTTTGACATGTTAAAGCCAGCAATATGAATAATACTCACTTCTTGGAAACTACAAATGACTAATACTTTATTATCTGGGATTTTTTTTTTAAAGGAGTACATCTCTTTTGTTTCTGCTTTCCCACTATTAACTGAATGTTCATTTATTCTGATGGTCGCAGCCTCCACTTGTGCAAATGTAATTGTGAAACTAGAGTTGGCAAGCTTAATCAGATTGGCCTATTATTCCAACCACAGAACAGGAGGCAGTCAGTGTAAAACAATGAGAATTTTCTTCATTTATTTTACTATGACTTATGGCTACCCAATTGTTATTATTATTATTTTGGCTTTTCTTTGATTAAAACCAAAATAGGTTGGGGTTTTTTCTTTCCTCCATGAGATGCAACTGGCGGTTCATTATTTAGATGAATAGCAAAATAAAATGTGAATTATTATTCTACTTGTGATAGGTTGTCCTAAAATTAGAGCTAACCTTAAGAATAATGTTTTCAATATCAGCTGGAATCTGATTTTATTTATTTTTTTTGCTGCTATTTCAGGGGCCATGTTTCATATCCTTTGCCTGCAGCTGCCAGGAGAGGAAATAGAATTGTATACTTTAAAATCAGACTCAACTTAATGTTCTTGACTTTCAAAGGAGAACTGGTTCTTTCTCATGCCCTCTGTTTCCTACACTGAAGCACATGGCAACCTAATTTCCACTCCCCTTGAGATCCTTATTTATTTGTTTAATCCCACAGATTATTTATTAACTCCTCCTTCCATAGGCATCCAATGACATATAGTCATTTTTTTAAAAATAAATAAATAAGTAAAGCCCTACATCACATTATAAACCCTGTATCGCATTTCTCAGCTATTTATTGCATTCGAATTAACTTTCCTTTATGGCTTTTGCGGCTTATCTCAGAATGTAGGAAATGCTATACAGCAGTGATGGCAAACCTTTTAGAGACCGAGTGCCCAAACTGCAACCCAAAACTCACTTATGTATTGTTGGGTGCCGGGTGGGCGTGGCCCATTGGGTGGGTGTGGCTGCGGTGGTAACGGCAGACTGGGTGGGACTAAAAAGTTCAATCAATTCCAACTTTGCGAGATCTTTTTTTTTCCCCATGAAAAGTTGAAATAGATTGATTGATTGAACCTTTTTCTTTTTGCACATGGTGGCGGAGGCCTAAAGCGAAAAGGTTTTATAAAACCCAGCTGAAGACCTAGGACTGGGGCGACGGCGTGTGTGCCTACAGAGAGGGCTCTGCGTGCCATCTGTGGCACACATGTCATAGGTTCGCCACCACAGCTATACAGCAATGTTTCTCAGCCTAGACAACTTTAAGACACGTGGACTTCAACTCCCAGAATTCTGTGAGTTGAAGTCCATGTGTCTTAAAGTTGCCACGTTTGAGAAATACTGATATACTGCAACAGATAAAGGGTTTATCTTAAAAGTTCTGTAACAAAATGGCCCCAGAAGGATGTAAATGTACTAATATCTTGCTGCTTTCATACCTTATCTTAACTACTGATATTTAGAGGTTCTCTGTCTTTGATGTTGGAAGTAATGCATTGCCAACATGATTATTAGCAACATAATATTGATTTTACTTCCTATGGATCTGTAGAATCCACCTTTTTATCCCCTGTAGATCTGTAGAAACCACTTTTGAAACGGGCATTAAAAAGTGATAGGGCCATCACGTTATCTCATTGAAGTAAATTCAATAATTTAATTAGATAACGTTTGAAGAAGCACTTCCTTTCATCTATCCTATATCTTTTCATAGACAGTCCCCAGCTTTCAGTAGCAAGAAAGAAAGGAGGCGAGCAAGAGAAAAATTAAATATAGTATAATGCCCAAAGTATTGTTCTATGATGGCAAGGTTCACTTTCCTTTTTTAGATATTGTTATCCCTGGAATGAGATTGCAATTTTCATATGGTAATGAGAAAAACACAACACACCACCAATTGTAATAGGTAAATAGCCAGTGGATTCTGATACTGGTTCCATCAGCATTTTGGAATATTTTAATTTCGGTGTATTCAGTATTTTCAGAACTTTAGCAATTAAATGCTCCTTTGTGAGAGTTTCTCATATAGAACCATTCACCTGGTCTTGCAAAAAAGATTTAATGGCTTGCATATCCATGCATAAAATTCAAAAGGTGAGTGGCAATCGGCAGGTTTCTGCATTTAACCTACCTTACAGGATTATTGTTAAGATTACTATTCATTTGAAACTAGACAAAAATAATGCAAATAGTTACATATCACAAATTAAAATTACTTAACCATTTTTCTTGAATATAGGAATGCCGTCTCTCAAGTAGGAATGGAATTCCATATTTATTATTTACTCTTACCAAGGAGAATATAGGGTGATGCACAAATTTGATTTCATTTTTTTTAACTCAGATGTCCATATAAGGCTATTTCACTTCATTTTCATTACTTGATTTTATATCTTGACGCTCATTAGGATGAGAGCAACAACAAGCATAATTCTTCAAGAAGCCCTCCATGCAGTGGTGTCCCTAAGTGTCTGGCACCCAGCCCAGCTTCTAGACTTGCTCTGTGACAAGCAATGCTATCTCAAGAATTTATTCACCCACTTCAAATCCATGGGATTAAAGTAGGATTACTTTGCCTCAAGATATTTCTCTACAGACTATGGAGGAAAGGGAGAGAATTGTGAACATCCTATGAATTTGGAGCAATGGACTTACAGCCAAGAGTTTATAATCAGTGCATGTATATTGCATACACTTTGCTAGACACTTAAGTCTTTTATGCACTCCACTCATAATGATTCCTTTGTAATTTCCATAAATCTCATAGGTCAGCACTGAAAAAAAATTAAGAGTGCTTTTTACAATACATAACTGCATTTATGAAATTTGCTACAGTATAAAAGATATTTTGATGGCTACTGCTTTATTTGGTACAGAGAGGAATCGAGCACTTGGGTCTGGGTCTTCCCAACTGTGTTATTTAATATCATTGTGAAAGTAGTGGACTAGATCAACAGTTGATTAGATTGAGACATCAATCTATGCTAATTATATTTAGTTATGCTAGTTGGACTAGTTGAGGAAGTCTTGAAATCAGTGCTTGGAGACTGTGAAGGATGGACGAGGAAAAACAAACTCACTCTAAATCAAAGAAAAACAAAGTTGTTATTTGCCCATTAAGATCTTGGCTCTGTGATAACATTTGCTCCAATGGCTTCGTATTATGGGGTCATGCTCCCACTAAAATAGCTGGTCCATGATTTGGAAGTCCTCTTGGATGTATGGTTCCTGCTCAAGCAGCAGATGTAGGCCGTACCTGGGAGAGCTTTGGTCAGCTTAACTGGTGCACTAATTATGGCCTTACCTGGATCAAGAAACTTTAGTGACTAATTCATTCTATGATCACCATGTCACGGGGCTATGGCAACATTCTCTAAGTAGGGCTCTCTTTCAAGATGACAAGGAAACTGTTCAGAATGCCACAGAACTAACAGAGGAAAACTGCCATTGCAGAGTTGATGTATCTTGAGGTTGCTGCATGAGATTCAACAATCTTTTCTTGTTCAGATCAATGTTAGGAGTGTTAAACTAGCAAAGCTAACAAATGTAACACCACTGCTCCGCGAGCTGTATTGGTTACCAGTCTGCTTTTAGGTGCAATTCAAAGTGTTGATGATCACCTTTAAAGCCCTTCGTGGCATGTGTCCAGGTTATTTGAGGGACCGTCTCACCCCACTGGGATTGGCTGTATCACTCGTGCCAGCAGAGGAGGCATGCTGTGGGTCCCATCAGACTGATTATTCCGAATGGCGGGATCCAGGAGGAGGGCCTTCTCTGCTGTGGCTCCTACCCTCTGGAACATCTTGTCTCCCATTTTGAGGTTGCCCCCCAACCCTCCTAGCTTTTTGTAAGGGTCTAAAGACGTGGCTTTGCCAGTTGGCTTGGAGCCTCAGTGGGGGAACAGAACAATGGAGATGATTGATTAAGTGATAACAGATCCCACCTCCCCCCCACCCCACCCCTGTACTCCCCATGTGTATTTGGTTTTAATGTCTGATTTTAATTTTTTATGTTTTAGCTTAGTTGTAACTGTAAGCTGCCCAGAGTTACCCTATAGTAAGATGGGAGACTAAACAAACAAACAAACAAACAACAAGGATATCTCAGGGGCTGCCACAAAGAAGAGGGAGTCAAGCTATTTTCCAAGGCGCCTGAAGGCAGGACAAGAAGTAACGGATGGAAACTAATCAAGGAGAGAAGCAACCTAGAACTAAGGAGAAACTTCCTGACAGTTAGAACAATTAACCAGTGGAACAACCTGCCTCCAGAAGTGGTGAATGCTCCAACACTGGAAGTTTTTAAGAAGAGACTGGACAGCCATTTGTCTGAAATGGTATAGGGTTTCCTGCCTGAGCAGGGGGTTGGACTAGNTTATTATTATTATTATTATTATTATTATTATTATTATTATTATTATTATTATTATTATTATTATTATTATTATTATTTCAAGAATAATATTAACACTAATCTGAGTTTTCTCACATCTTTCAGCAGCTGGACTAAGATGTCTCTTCTGATATAAACATTCAAACACCTCATCCCTAACTTTCTCACCTTTTCTCACAAAGAGAAACTAGATTTGAGAAAGATAAATGCCACGCCTCATGATGTCACCATACGCATTTCTTAATATGCAGTTGAAATGAGTATTTAGGTGGGAGTAGAAGATTGCAGTGAATCACCCAATGTGACATCATGCAGTATGCTTTTCTTGCCTTTACGGAGAAGGAGATGGAAACTTGATGGGATATTACATTAATTCTAGTTTGGTCCTTTCCAACTGAAACTTTATTTTCTGTGGTGTGTCAGTTCATTTCCTGGAAATCAGAAATGATGTTTCATCTCTCTCATAATGTATTCATGAGACTTAATTTGGAGTTGGAAGAATCCCAGGTGTTTTTTTTTTAAAAAAGTTTATTCTTGTCATTTTGGATTTTGAAGAAGTAGGTTAGGAAGAGTATAGATGCTTTTTGAATTTTGGTTTTCTAGAAGACTCTTGAGAATACCATGGACACCCAACTCCCCCCCCAAACCTATGGATAGAACAAAAAGCCCATTACATGAGGCACAAATGTCAAGGCTCAAATTATTCTACTTTGAGCACATTATGTGAACACCCAGCTTTCTGGAGAAAGCTCTAATGCTGGGAAAGGTGGAAGGCAGGGGAAAGAAAGGATGACCAGGAGCAAGGTGAATGAATTCAGTTACAGTGGCACTGGATGCAGATCTGAAACACCAGGTTAAGGATAGATCATCCGGGAGAAAATTTATGAGAGATGACAATGACTTGATAGCACATAATCAATCTTGCATAAAGTACTTTCCATCTCTATAGCACTGCTATATATTTCAGTGCAGGTTAATTCATTCACTGTACTGACAATTCTATTAGTGCCAGTGACAGTCAATTCCTTCTAACTTTTCAATTATTTTTAGGGATCTTACATTATAATTACTAATAATGTTCCTTTTCCAAATAAAATAAAATTTTCTGAACAGGGCCACCTTCCTGTGGTTAGGGTAACATA
>NW_015387558.1:100988-128923 GCF_001527695.2 Protobothrops mucrosquamatus
CAGTTGTCATTTTCCAGCTCTGAGCCTTTACTAGCTCTTTGGATTACTGCAGGTCATCAGTTCCTCGATGCTGAATGAAATTTCTTTTCTGAACACAGAGATCAGTTCACACACTCCCAAATTATCCCAATCTGTGTATTGAGTTTAACACGAACTGCATCTAATCATGCAACCAAGCAATTGCCTGTTTTATACACCACACATCCAAATTGATTTTCCATCCATGTATAGCACTTTTCATTGTATGCTAAAAATCAATCTGGCAATGTGACGGAAAAATCAGATGACTGCTTGGTCATGTAGCGGTTCCAACAGATATTCAACTTGCCATGCAGATAGGATCAATTTTGAGTAGCTGATTCAGATCTTGTAGCAAGTACAGAAAACACCATTAAACTACTTCATTTTCTCCAAATAATATATTTTCTAAAATCTGTACCAATCCATTATTGATGTTATTAATCAAAAATATGTTTTCAAGCATGATGACAATACTCAATAATACTCAATGCACTATAACAAAGACATGGAAAAGGATAATATAATGCTGTATATATTATTTTGTATAGTAAATTGCCTCTCACCACATACTGCATGCCTTTAGGAGAGCAACTGTGTACAGAGGTTAAGATGCTGCACCTTCAACTATTCAAACTCACTGACTGATTTTGGGACAATCAGTCTTTCTTGGCCCAACCTACCTCACAAGGTTGGTATACAGGGGAAAATGAATGGAAGGAATGCTGTAAACACTACTTGAGTTCCTGAAATAAAGGCAAATATAAATATAACACAATGATTTATCTCTAAACTTTTATAACAGATTCTCTCTTCAAATATTTTTTTAATTGCTAACAGGAGATGTGGAACTGATGAGCACTGGTACAATAGTGTGTAAAAATTATGTAGTAATAATTTATATAATTTACTAGTGCAATAACAATAACACTTAAGATTTATATACTGCTCCTTAGTGCTTTATAGCACTCTCTGAGCAGTTTACAAATGTCAGTCTATTGCCCCCCAAAATCTGGGTCCTCATTTTACTGACCTTGGAAGAATGGAAGGCTGAGTTAACTGTGATCAACAGCATTTTGGATGGGAAAAGTTGGGTTTCCTTTCCCATGCTCTTAAGGCTGAACCCTCAATAAGAAATGATCTCAGTCAATCTACTACAATGTTAGGCTCATAAAACGGAATAAACTCCCATAGATTCTGTCCTGGTTAACTGCAGAATCCAGGATCCAAATCAAGAATGTGCACGCAAAGCATATAATTCACAACTAACATACAGCCCACCTCCTCAATAAATTATCGAGTACATTAGCTCTTTGACTACATTCTATGGAATGTTGCCCATTTTCATTCTTCTTCAATTTACCTTGCAGACAGAACTTCATATTGGTACAATGTGGTTCACCTAAAAAGGTCATTCTATGCTATCCATATTGTGCAAAAATCCAAATACCAATCAATCACTACAAAAACAATCACTGGGACAAAATAGCAAGCATCTAATAAGATCTCAACAGAAAGATATAAAGGGAGCTGCATTGCTTGCAAATAATTTTAGATAAAATGATTACTTTTGAATAAATAGCAATGATTTATTGCTTTTTGCTATAATAGTGGGAAATCCCAACATGCAATATTTTAATAAATCCTACCCATAAGAAAATGGCATAATGTGACTAAAAATCTAGGTTAGCATGTATATCCCCATTAATTGTGTCCTAAAATAACTTTAGCTGCATAAACCTGTTATGTTTTGGTTAGGGAGATTAATGGTTAAAAAAGGGTTTGCTATTTCGGCAAGCCAAATAGTGACTATCACACACAGATGGACCTCACTTCACTTCCCTCCACCCTCCTCCATCAAGCTACTGGCAGACAGGCAGAAAGCCTCCCAAAATCCCAGCATTTTCTATAACTGAAATTTTAACAAGGCAGAGCAAAGAGCAGTTGTATAGATGCCAACACAACTAGCTAGGGAATTGCAGAAACACTATAGTTGAAAAGTGCTGTAGGAATCAGGCATCTGGATCTTGCTAGTGCTGAATATAGCTTCTACAGCAAAAGGTGTTGACATCACAGCTGGATGTCAGAAGACTCAAGTTCAACAATCACAAAAAGTGACCCAGATACAGCAATCAAACTACACTTGCTATGAAGGGTCACAGTGCAATGTCTTCACATCCAGAAAAGGGATACATTGCAGCTCAGTATATTTATATAAATTCCATTTTCAAAACAGAGGAATCAGACAAATACAAATGGTGTAGAACTTCAAAAGAATAACCAGTTGCCAGAAGCTCCATTATAACTTTCACTTAAAATTTCATTTTACTATTCTGTCTGCCAAAAAGTTAGCAATGGAAGAAATGATGAATTTAATTTAATTACCAGAGCACTCTCTCTCAGTTCAAAAAGGAGGCATTTGAATTGATTACCTAGACCAGGGGTCTCCAACCTCCGGTCCACGGATTGGCATCGGTCCGTGGCATGCCAGAAACTGAGCCATGCAAACAAGCAAAGCCCCATCCATGGGATGCAGACAGTACATGAAACCACGCCTCTTCTGGTCCACGGAAACCACCTCTCTCCACGGAACTGGTCCCTGGTGCCCAAAAGGTTGGGGGCCACTGACCTAAATCACACTAAGTACATAATACTGTAGCTATGAGGCAATATTTTCATTCTTGTATTTATTGTTTCTACTCATTCCTATTCATTCCAGGTTCTATCTATAATATAACACGATTTCTGATTAATCAGCACTAAACTTTCATCTATCAAAATGTTCTAGTCCACTGAATGGAGCAACCATTTTGCAGCCACGTCATCTAAATAGATTTTCCATTCCTACCCTGCTAAGATACACACACACACACACACACACACACACACCCCTATACATATACAGAACCCCAGTCAATACTCAAAAGTTGACAAAGTAAAAAGGTAAAGGTTTCCCTGTCCAGTCGTGTCCGACTCTAGGATGCAGTGCTTATCTCTGTTTCTTGGGCAAGGGAGCCAGTGTTGTCCAAAGATGCTTCCTTGGTCATGTGACCAGCATAGCTATATGCCAAAGATACACAGAACACTGTTACCTTCCCACCAAAGTGGTACCTATTAATCTACTCACATCTGCATATTTTTGAACAGTTGGCGAGCAGGAGCTGGGCTAAGGAATGGGAGCTCACCTCATTGTTCAGTGCTCAGATCTCGGACCTGAGCTGTCAGCTTTCCAACTGACAAGCTCAGCATCTTTAGCTACCGAATCATTGCTGCCGCCCCTTCAAGGTAATGTAGAAACACTGATACATCTACCATTCTACCAGGAGAACAGGCTGTATAAAATTAAGCAAATATATGCAAATCATAAGAACTATTCACTGTGAATCAAAAACTGTTTATTAATGTTTCTTAGCCCCAATCAGTGTACGGTCATTCTCACATTAAATTTGTGGGCAAGGCTTCTATTTTCAAATGGCCAAGTGCAAGCAACAAAATTACTATTACTTAGATCAGGGGTAGGTAACCTTGGCTCTTTTATGATTTGTGGACTTCAACTCCCAGAATTCCTGAGCCAGCCATGGTGAGGAGAAAGGGAGTTTCCAAGCTGAGCCATGCTGGCTCAGGAATTTTGGGAGTTGAAGTCCACGAGTCATAAAAGAGCCAAGGTTGCCTAGGCCCTGACTTAGATGGATGAGCTTACACTATAACTGTTGCTAATAAGTTGTAGGCTACTTTATGTACTGAGTGTGTTTGTCTATCTGTATGCCATATAAAGTAGCCCAGACTACATTAAGCGACAATTATACACACACACATGTATATATAGTATACAGGTATATGTAGCATAATTAGTGGAGGTACTGATAGCTAAAGCTCACTAATTTAGCTTCTTTTTAATTTTTTGTATTATCTCATCTAAGGAAGACAGAAAAAACAATAGATTTCTGTAACATTGCCAGGAAACATGGATGCAATCCCCAAGAACTGAACAACTGTATCAAATGTTTATTTACTTTTACATGATATAAAATTACTTCCAGCAATGTTAATGGAAACATAGCCATGTGGTCTGGTGGTTGTTGTTGTTTTGTATTATTGTCTATCACCTATTAAGGCACCTGTGCATTTCACTTAAGGCTAGTAGTGCTCGTAACAGTCAGCCATATTTTATATTTTCAAAACTGAGGAATCAACTATTCTTCATTCACCAGCTGTTAGGAGGCTTAATTGCAACTTGAGACCATTTCATCACTTGAGAAAATCTAATTGAAATATATAAAGTTTACCTCCATATTTCCTCTTAAGAGTACAAGACGGGTTCCATATATGATGATTATTATATGTCATTCCTTTTTTTGCTTAGTTTACCTTTTTCAGCACTGAGAAGTTCTAGAAAATGGTTTATGAATTTAGGAAAAACAGTTAATTTTTTTTTTTAAAAAAAACCAAGTACATAAAATAATGGCAAGCTTAAAATACCAACACAATCATTTCACTGTAGCTCATAAATTAAATGCATCCACAGCGCTAGACCATCATCAAAGGCTCTATCCAAAATTCAATCCTAGCACAAGTCAAACGTCTTGGCTGGCCACAAAACAGCCACTCAGCAAGATGTACAATCTCAAAGGCATCCTGAGCTGGCAAGAAAGCAAGACGTAGCAATCGCATCTATTTGCTTTAGAAAGTACAGTACAATCTTCAGAAAAAGAATTAAAGGATGTGACTTTCATCCACTCGTATAAATATTCAATGCGAAAGCAGAAGACTTTTAATTTAAAGAATCAAAATTTTGCTTTTATCACAGGCAAGACTCATGAAAGTTGAAATAGGAATCAAAATCTCTTCCTGTCCTAGAAGGCATGCCATAAACAATCAGCCTAGTAAAATGCTGTACAACAGGGGTCCCCAACCTTGGCCACTTTATGACTTGTGGACTTCAACTCCCAGAATTCCTCAGCCAGCATAATTCTGGGAGTTGAATTCCACAAGTCATAAAGTGGCCAAGGTTGGGGACCTCTGCTGTACAAACTGTCTGAATCTCATTAGGTTTTCATCATGGTATGACATCAACCAGACTTGGCAATCTCATTCCAACAAAAACAGAAGTATTTTGCTCTAACTGCCTATGTTGGACAGCTATGATTTTGTTATTTTGGAGGGTGGTTATCTTCATTTTAGCACACAATTGCTTGGAAAACATGGTTCTATAAAAATTGCTCTACAATCCTATCGTGCAGGCTAGTCTCAATTTTCCCAAACTGACTCAAACTGTTTTGGCTGCATGGTAATGAGGACCGCTAATCTTTGCATGAGGACGTACACGTGTGGAATCTTTTCTTCTGTGAAATTTTAGCAAAGCTTCATTGGAACTGATTCATTTCAAGATGGCTCAGTAGCTAGCAAAGTTCTTTTTCACTTAGTGCATACTAGCTTTTTTGAGAGGCAAAAAAACCTCAAGGTGTGTTTTCATAGTTTATAGCACCAGCAATGAGTTGGATTGCCCTTATCCTACTGATGTTAATAGATAACCTTCTAAGACAGCACAATGCATCCAAAAGTCAGAGCCCTCTAATTATGTACTTAAGAAACAATGCTTGTATTTGGGTGGAGACATTTGTGTTTTCTATAAAGACTACTTTTTAAAAGCCTACAGTTAAAAACATTTTTAGAATACTGAGTGTCTATCAGCTTGGAATCGAACAAGGCATTCTCATATAAATAATCAGCACTTAATGATACGATAAATCATAACTAATGTTAACATTAATATTAACATGTACCATAACCAGCTTTCAGAAAATTTTAGGGTTGCCATATCTAGATTTGAAAATCAGGTGACTGCTAGATGGCATATGTTTTCATTTCTTTATTACTATAGCGATTCCTTAGTTTTCTACATCCCTTTTAATGTAGATATTCAAAGTTTTATTTTTTCTTTAGAATCTTAATTGCCAAAAATGTGCACATGGCAACTGCTGCTCTCTAACAGCTAAGAAAAGTTGAACCACCAATTTAAGTTTACAGAAGAATTGCAAAGAGACATTAGATTTGGACCATACAAGTCCAAATCTTTGATCAACCATGAACCTTAATGGCCTTAGTTAAGACCTACTGAGATGTACAAAATTCATCTGGTAATGGACTATTACGGGAGCCCTGGAACCTTCTGTTTTTCTCTACTTTTGCTCCAAGACCAGAGTCAGACCACATACAGAACATTGCAACTCCATCGTGGAAACCAAAAAAATTATCCTCAGAATGGTTGGACCTGCATATATGAGGCCAGTGTTTTTCACACACATAGTTTTTTTCTGAATTTATATCTAGTGCTAAAGAATAATGTGTTTTGATTTAGTATTAGCATGATGTGTGAAGCCAGCCACTTAGTTAACAAACCATGGTTTAAAAAAGCAGGGCTTACAGTAGCACATACCAGCTTTAGATTCTTAATGTGTTTAAAATAAAAATCTATTTTTTAAAAAGCAAGATATCTACTTCTACTCACACACAGCCCTGCTTGAAAACTATAATGCATGAAACAACTAACATTTGATAGCACAGAAATGACAGCTATAATGACTGTCCTCTCTTCCTGAATTTGTTATCGGTCTGTCTTCTGTAAAATGGATGCTGCAGCAAAAATTGCAACGTAATTCAAACGGAGATGGAAGACTGAATACTTTAAAGGAACAAGTGTTATATCAGTACTTGCCCTAGATCCATACGAAATCAGACTATAAAGATTATATAACAAAATAATGATTTCTTGGGGGTACATAAAATGGTGTGATCATGAAAAAAAGAAAGGTTCTTATCACTTCATAATTAAGTTACTGATTTTCTCAAAAAGCTTAGATTTTTCCAACTAGTGGCCCTAGACTCGCAAAATTCCAAAATTGCACTGTTGTTAGTATAACAGAATAACAGAATAATGAGTCTGTGCTAAAATACCTTGTTCCCCACCCTTTCAATGTATAGCAATTGCATATAATTTGTACTAAAATTATTATCTGGAAAGGCCCCCGAATTCCAGTACAGCTTTTGAATGATTTCCCCTCTTGTTGTAATAATGAAAGCCCTCCAAATTAAGCCATTCAAGGGGGGGGGGTGAGTTACATACTGTACAGGCAAAGCATTCCACTGAGCACATCTCCTTTTTTAGAGCAAAGTTCCCTTGACTTTTTCTAGCTTTAAATACTCCCTCCTCTTTCTGCTCCCACTTAATAGCTAACCCTTCCTCTTCCGTAGTGCAAATATGTCCAATTCTCTCCCCAATGCAAAAGCCATCTGCAAATGAAATTCTATCGCTCTCCAAATTTCAACCAATGCACGTCCAGCAATCATCACAGCCCTCTTGGTTTTTCTAAACTGAAAACCAGATTCCTACTTTTCTGCACAGAGGTAAAAATTACATAGGGTAGTTTTTCAATTTGCATCAAAAATTTCTCAAGAAATTATCCATACTTCTGACTGCAGAACTGGTTTAGGTGAACATCTTCACCAAATTTTGAAACAGCCCATCAGGGCACAAGCCAGAAATATTTCTTGAAGTCCTTTCATTAAGGACAGATTAAGGACAGATCAGTGGTGGCGAACCTATGGCACACGTGCTAGAGGTGGCACTCAGAGCCCTCTCTGTGGGCACGTGCGCCATGCCCGGGAGATGGCAACCATTCTCTTCAACCAGCTGTCAGCTAACTTGCCGAAGTCCCACATGGCCGGATGCATCCCAGCAACCATGCGCTCGCTGGTCTCTGTGTGCGGGGGCCAATGGTGTCAGGCAGCAGCCGCCCCGGCCCCTGCCTCGCCTTGCCCTGCGACAATGGCACCCCCGCCCTGCCTCGCCTTGCCTCACCTCACCCCACAGGACAAGCCTCCTGTCCACCGCCTCACCCACTAAAGACGCCCTGGATCTCCCCAGCCTTGCCCGGCCCCCACAGACGTCCCTCCCCAGGAGCAACATCAAGCTGGCCACGCCCACTCATCTGCCATGATCATTGTAGCCACGCCCACCCAGCAGGTCACGCCCACCCAGCACCCGGCGATACATAAGTGGTTTTGGGTTGCAGTTTGGGCACTCGGTCTCTAAAACGTTCGCCATCACTGGGATAGATTAAAGGTAGTCCTTGCTTAGTGATCACAATTGGGATTGGCAACTCCATTACTAAGTGCTACCGTTGCTGAGTGAAACATCACATGACTGTGACAGACATATGATGTCTCTCCCACTGCAGTCGTTAAGTGATTCACTTTGGTTGTTAAGAGAGGCATCATAAATCCCTCCTGTTTACAAAGTGCCCAAAGGTCAATCACGTGACTATGCGGATGCCAGACAGGTCATAAATGTGAGGAGTGGGCGGTAAAAATTACTTCTTCAGTCATGTCATAACTTCAAATGGTTCTAATTGAGGTGGTCAGTAAGCGAGATCTCCCTCTAATAGGATTCCATAGTGAACAAAATGTTTTATGCACACTGATAAGAATATACACGAGGTTCTCTCACACAGTGAGAGAAAGCATATCTAAAGCGTATCCAAGAATTTTTCCTGTTGTAGTGTACTTGGAAATTCAGAGATTGAATCTTGTATCTGCAGAATCATACACTCAGTCATTGAGTTATGTTTATGGGTGCCTCCCTCAACCAGTGGCGAGTGAGTGTAAGTACAGTTGGCATTTTATATTGGATTGTGAACTTGTGGCTTCATTAGAAAAACATGTTCTCTTCTATTTATTCTATCTTGTTACCCATACTTAAGATCATCATCCAACATAACTAAGGAAGTAATCAAATCAGTTGATGTCATATTATGCATCCTTTGGACCCAGTTGTGATGAAAGCTGAACAGATTGTGCCAGTAAATAGGCTGTCATCTAAGGAGCTCTACTCGTGTGAATATAAAATTACTGTGCGTCAAGAAGCAAAAACCTTCTTCTTTTTGTTCCTGTCTAACTGAACATTTTCACAAGAGGGAAATCCTCTTTTTTTTTCTCCACTGAATTGCAAATTAATCTTTAGACACTACTAGATTCAAGGAAGCCCTCTCCCCACATGCATAAATCTACAATCTGGCATGGAGCCACAATATTTCACCCTGTGGCTGTTGTAGAAGTGCCATATTTAGTCATCTCAGAAGGTAATTTTCTTCAATGAAATGGCTCTTCTTTCCAATTGTATTTGATTTCCATCTCTAAAGAACACAGTATTTCTGAAGCAGCTTTTTCTGTCTGAGCCCTACCTGCTGTCTTGCTCAGTGCTTTTCAAAGACAAATAAAATACTTGACATTCAATGAATGGGAACTGGGTAGACAGTAACAACAGCTTCCCTCCTCTCTCTAGCAGGAAAATGGATGATAGCTCTCTGAGAGCAACTGTAATATACTTCACCTGAATGCCATAGAATTTGACAAGTACAGAACACAGACCAAAAGAATAACCTATGGAGACTTTACAACCACACAGAAACATCAGAATTGGGGGGGGGGGGGATCAGCCTCTGAAAAATACAAGGTGCCCATGTCAAATAACTTCCTGCATATTTTATTTAAATTAATGCATATTTTATTTTAATTAATTAATTAATTTGTAAAAGAATGTTTCTTCTTGATATATGTAAGTTGGTATTTTCTTCCCTCTCTTTCTCTGCTGGTTTATCCCATGTAGTTGAACAGACTTTGGGGACAGATAGGGGTGTATCTAGCACCTCTCTATGGTGTTTTATTTTATTTCTTCATTTAAAACAATATTTCTGGGTTGTCAGAATTGTCTGACAGCCAGCAAAGCTTCTCAATGTGACAGTTTAATTTAAAACAATTTAAAAAAAAATTAAAAATCATGCACAACAGCATTAAGTAAAAGTAAGGATAATTTTAAAACAGAAAGAACAATGAACACATTTTGTATCACAAAAATCCACGGGAAACCAGAATATTTTGAGATCTGCTTAAAAGTAAACCAAGAAAAATGTCAATCTAACTTACTCAAGGATATAAATTTTACAGTTAGGTGGTGAGGTTGTAGAAATGGCACCAGAGAGAAGACACATCCTATGTTTCTCTTAACCAAGTTTATCTTTCTTACTACCAAATAAATTTGATTAATAGAAACCAAGAATGTTAGGCAACTTCTGGATAATTGCAGTTTAGAGCTACTACATCTAGGCTGATATGTTCGAGGCAGCCACTAGGAGGCAACAAAGAGTTAGTTTTGCTATATCTCAGTTGCCATCTACTTGCCATCTTGATTTCTGCAGCCTAGATTGATACATCCAAATAAATGAAACATCTCCTAAACACATAATAAACATTTTCACAGAATCATCATAACAATCACATTAATTATGTAGTTTTCTGTAATTTCCCACAATCAATTTAACAAATTGCTCATGATTAAGCCCACAATCACTGTCACGTTTTCAGTACTTTAAAGAAATTTATTGACTTATTTTTCTTTCTATTTTTTTAGATTGTACAATATACACTAGTAAGTTGCTGTTTTGTTTAGCAGATCCCATTTCCATAACACCCTGATCCGTATTTGTACATGAATATTTAACATTTGACTCACTCACAGAATTAAATCTGAACTGGCATAATTATTCCCGTATTTTACCTTGCCTTTCTAATAGTCATCACAAAAACAATTGGATACTACTGGAACCAAATCACAAATAAATTTGCTTCCTATGATAAGGAAATCCTTACCAGATATTTTAAAGGCTTACAGATCTGTCGTTCTTCCTCCAACCTATCTCTCCAAAATATTGCTTTAAATACAGCCACAACTTTAAGTCTGTTATCTAAAATTTATTACCAAACTAGCTTTGGGGGCCTTTGTTTTTCCTTTTGCTCAGAAGGAATTACAAGTAGTCCTCAACTTACCACCATTCATTTAGTGACCGTTTGAAGTTACAACAGCGCTGAAAAAAATTGACTTAGAACTGGTCCTTGTATTTATGACAATCACACTATCCCCACAGTTACATGTTCAAAATTGAGGTGCTTGGCAACTAGCTGTTGTATTTACAACAGATGCAGCAGTCCAGGTTATGTGCTGCCCAGTTGACTTCCAACAAGCGAAGTCAAGGGGGGAAGCTGAATTTGCCTAATAACCACATGATTCACTTAAAAATTATGGCAAAAAAAACCAAGTTGTAAAACTGGGTGTGATTCACTTAACTGCCTTGTATAGCAATAAAATTCTGGTTCCAACTGCGGTCATAAGTTGAGGACTACTTCTACATACTTGAAAACTGAAATGCAAACATATTTTCCTTCTTTTGTATAATAAGCATTGCCCATACCTGTTGGAATATAGCATAAGTCACATACCGAAACAACGGCATTACCACTGCATTTAGAGAAAAATATTTCAAGCAAAAGAAGGGGGGGGGGAATCAATAACCATACATCAAATACACCATAAGTCCTGTTGTCAAGCCAGAGTACATTCGAACTTAACACGGAGATTGTTTATTAGCTAAAATAAATAATCCTCCACTGCTTGAAGAAATATACAAAACATAGGCAATGTTCCAACAACACATACACAAAACACAAAAGTGAGGTTTAATCCAAATATCAAATAATCCAAGACTCTACTGCCCGAAATCTATGTATACAACCGTGACTACAATATGAGCACGGGGCATTTTGACCTTTCAAACACCTCTTTCTTGAGTTCTGAATAAGATCTTTTTTCTGCCAAAGCCGTAAGCATAAACCAAGACTTACCAGATTGGAATTGGTGGCGTTGGAGTCGTCTTCTGGAAAGGGGATATAGATAGCTAAGGCCACACAATTGGCAAAAATAGTCAGCAAAATAATAATTTCAAATGGTCTGAGGAATGGAGTTAAGGAAGACAGTTGGTTTCTTAAATTGTATAAGCTAATTACACTGGAAGGGGGGAAAAAGTTAAAAAGAATTCTGTTTAAAGAAGACTTTTCTAATTCTTTGTTTTCTGAAAAGAAACACATGCCTTTAAAGTGCTTTTTCACTTTCCCAGCCAAGTTTCTTCCTAATATGTCAAAAGCCCGATAGGCCAGTCGCGTGCCAGAGTACACATAGATTCCTTAAGCTTTTTTTGTCTTTATTTAAACTGAAATTTATATATTTCCATCTTTTCTGCAAACTGCTTCCAACTAAGTATCTTACTCTCTAACTGCGTTTGCAATACAAATTTCAATAGTCAACAATTGTTTCAGAAAACCAACTTTTAAAACTCTGTTTTTGCCTTCTTTTGTCTTCTTTGGGTTTCTCTGTCTTATTTCTGTCAAGTTTGGAAAATTCTTTTTTTTTTTAAGAAAGGAGGAATATGCAAAGAAGCTCTAGGGCAGCGGTTCTCAACCTATGGGTCGTGACCCCCATTTGGGGTCGATCGACCATTTCACGGGGGTCGCCAAGCAAGGCTCTCCGCCATTTTTTCCCCTTTTCCAGCGGGTGCCTTACCTCCCTTGAGCTGGGCCAGCTGGTGGTCGGCCTGCTCCGTCTCTGCCGCTTGCCAGCTACGCCTCGGCCGGCGCAGGGGGCAGAACCACGCATGCGCGGCGCTCCCGGGCAGGGAAAGTCCTCGACTTACGACCGGTTCGGTAGTCCTCGACTTACGACCGCTTTAGTCCTCGACTTACGACCGGTTGGGGGTCGCGGCATTAAAAAGGTTGAGAACCACTGCTCTAGGGACTTTAAAGGATATAAAGATTTAAAAAACAACTACACCTCATAAATGATTACATATTTACACAGGCAAGGTTACTTTAAAGGGCACTTTTAACCTGTAAAGATATGAGTTTAGTTACATTGCATGTCCTGTTTGTGATCTTATTCCATGTAGTAGACCTGTTCTACCCTGTTTTTCCCTTTTGGTTGAATTTGTATGCAGGATGTTAGGGAAAAGTAAGACATAGCAATGTGTCCCTGAGATATTTTACTTTGACCCATTTGCTTTTCTGGTAATTCATAACAGAATATCTGCATTTAAAAGAAAAACCCTAGCTCTATCAAAATTTGATTTTGGTTTCCCTTCTCCAAATCTGTATTGTATTTTTCTGTAATTTTCCTGTATAGTAGAGATGGATAAAACCAAAGTATCTGGCACTGCAGAAGTTCAAGTATAACTTTCTTCCCTATAGCATTGGGTTTTACATTTTAAGGTCAAATGCATGAATATAAATTGTAGTATGGCAGTTTCTGGGAACAGAACTGTATAAAGACAACATCATGTGGAAAACAATACATCAAAGCAGGAACCTACACTGATCTGAAAATGACAAATAGATTAGATTGATGCAGAGATTCAAAACAAGGATGATTTGATCAATTCTCTAAACTGAATTGATTTCTGAATCTAATTACATGGTTCTGCATCAATTCAAACAAGTTGAATGTTTTTGTAAATGCCCACAACAATTCAGTTTTAAGCTGAGTGGATCTGAACCATTTTCCAAATTGATGTGACCCAAACTGGATCGTTTTTCTGAACCAGACTGATGAATTCTTATAGGATGGAGTAGCATATATGCTCAAGTAATCAACTGACTTACGGTATTTACCATAGAGCATGCAAAGTACATAGACTTCTTGCATATGATTGTGCCACTTTTGCTTTCTCTAATATAGTTAAAGATCAGATTGAAATATGGAACTATGGAAAAGGACATTCTGAATTAGAGAAAGCAAGCAATTAACATTTGATTCCAGAGATGCATTTTGCCCCAGTTCTTTTAGATAGCTAATGCCCTGTTCATAATTTTATATTGACCTGCATAATGACTTAAGCATTCAAAATCTCTGTTCAACTATTTCCCTTTTTATTAAAATAGCTTTTAAATTTCTCATAGGAACACATTTGGAAGGGTTTAAATAGGTTTCTTTTTTAGTAAAAGAAAACATAAATTAATGAATGTCCAAGAAATAATTACTATACTGAGAAATTTTACTATGTCTTGATTTGAGAGAGAGACAGCATTTTTATATAAAGCTTGTTTTTATTGTTTCATAATAGTTTTACATCTGTGTCGCTATTTCTGCATCTATATGAAGATGTTGGAGAAACTTATACCGGATTCTCAGAGGCATCTGGTTAATCAATGTAGGCAGAAGGCATGAGATTAAAGATTCATGAGTTCCATTACTTTATATCAAAAATTAGTGGCAAAATACTGTTCAGAAATGCACAAGACGAGCATGATGACAGAGGTACACCATGTTTCTTCCTCCAAGATCTGGTCATCAGAAGCACTGGGAGATTGTTCCTTTCCTAAGATGATGGCCATCTGAGCAGGATGCCTGTTGCCTTCCAGATGGGCTGGGATTACAATATCATGGTTAAGAGCCCTGAAAGTTTTGCCCCAACGAATCTGGAAGGCAGGTCAGGGAAAGCTATATAATACTGTTACACACAGTGTACAATATATGTATAATACAATTACATATACAGGTAGTCCTCAACTTATGACCACAATTGAGCCCAAAATTTATGTTGCTAAGTGAGACATTTGCCACAGTTATTAAGTAAATCACTGCAGTTGTTAGTAACACGGTTACTGGCTTCTCCATTGACTTTGTCAGAAGGTCACAAAAGGTGGTCACATGACTCCAGGACACTGCAAACGTCATAAATACGAGTCAGTGGGCAAGCGTCTGAATTTTGATCACGTGACCCTGGGGGTGCTGCGACAGTCGAAAGTGTGAAAAATAGTCATAAGCGACTTTTTTCAGTGCTGTTGTAACTTTGAATGGTCACTAAGTGAACTGTTGCAAGTCGAGGACTACCTGTATACATTGATTGTTGTACACTGCCCCGAGCCACTTCCAGTGAGATGGGCGGCTATATAAATTTCATTAATAAATAAATACATAGATTGCAATATAATCACCAGATGGATTTTATTTGCCAGCAATTAGTTCATGATTACAGGTAATCCTTGATTTATAACTATTCATTTAGTGACTGCCTGAAGTTGCAACAGTACTGATAAAGATTACTTATGATTGGTCCTTGCACTTAGGACTGTTGTAGCAACCCCACAGTTACATGATCAAAATTCAGGTGTTTTGCAACCAGCAAGTATTTACGATTCTTGCAGCGTCGTAGGGATGACATGATTTTCATTTGCGACTTTCCCATCCAGTTTCCGACAAGCAAAATCAATGGGGGGGAACCAGATTTGCTTAGTAATCACGCGATTCACTTAACTGCAATGATTTGCTTAACAATGAAGGCAAAACAAGGTCGTAAAATTGGGCATAACTCACTTAGGAACTGGCTTGCTTAGCAACAGAAATTCTGATCCCAATTATGGTTATACATCAAAGACTAGCTGGCAAAGGATCCCATTCCTGAGATGCTGGGAGGATTTCAGCTATTTCTTTGTTGTGTTTTCCAAACAATATGACTCTGCAGAGACTGACCTAACTGTATTATTCAACCATTTCCGGATCTCACCCCTGTACTCTTATTTTGCAACACATCCAGCGGTTCAGCCAGCGCAAATCTCTTCCATTTATCAGGCCTTCACTTGTGTGAACTGCCTAGAGATGCATAGTTACTCAGATGCCAGGCAAATAAACAAATATCAGCTTGGCCCCCTTAAGTTAGCCATCCATCACTAGATGCCAAATGTGGAGTTTCTTTGTCCAGAAAAGTAAGATGTAAAATTAATCCAGAAGATCAAACAATAGTAGAGGAAAAAGAAAGAGAAAGGAGACCTGGAGGATATCTTTAAACTTTGCTTGACAAGTCAATTTTTAAACTCCCCTAATACTGAAGGAAAAATTGTTTTAAATACTCTGGTAAAATGGTGAGGTTTTCTATTTATCCCTCCTGCTTTGCTTAGAGGCAAACCACTCATAAGAAATTTAATTTCAGAGCCACCTACATTCTTGTATTTAAATCAGAATCTGGTTTAATTTTGTTTAAAAAATAGATAAAGATCTGGATCAGATCTTTGGATCAACTAGATACTTATAACAGACTTTATTTCTCAGTTAGACACATATTAGTCAAAAAGAGCAGATTGTGGAAGGATCACAGAAAAATGTCTCTTTTGATAGGTAGCACCTGGTCATCTATTGTTTCCTTACCCAATCAAGGCAGAAATAATATATTTGAAGATTAATCTTAACTTTGGGGTAACCTATTGATTGTATGGGTGTGTGTGTGCACATACACATAAATGTTGGGTCAATTCAATTATTAAATAAATAGTTTTCCGCATCAAGATTATTTTTTTATGTAGTATAGGCATTTTTGTTAAATATAGATGGGAAAGTTTGTAACTATTTATGCATCCATTGTGTAAGGGGAGGGAAATATATTAGATTTTTTAATGTCTCCTTCAGCATTTAGCTCGGATGGACTTTTTTTTATGTTTAATGTTAGATGTATTTGATATTTGGATTTTTTCTTTTCTTTTTTTGTACACGTGGTTTTTTATTTTTGTTGTTAATGTTGGATGTTTGTTAGTCATTTTTTTCCCTTTTTTTGTTTTGCATTTTAACTTTGGTGATAAAAGAATAAACAAACATGTTTTTTTAAAAAAAGACAGAAATAATACAGTACTTGAGTATAAAATGGTCAAGGAAACACTCCTGTATCCTTCCACAGTTTTCATTCTTCTATAAATAGCCATCTCTTGGCCTCCATAAATCTGACTGAAATCATTCCCAGCCTATTCCATCTTATCTGCATCTCCTCCCCTTAATCTGCAGGTTTATTTACAATTCCAATCCAACCTGATTGCAAACTGATGACTTGCTGGTTTCCCACATGTTTACACCAAAAAAGGATATTTCCATTCAACAATACTGATACATGCCCTCCGGATGGGATTTTTCAATGTTAAACACAGCAGTGCCCGGGGAGGACGTGTAGCGGTCGTGGTACCCTGTTTTTTCTGTTTTCCATACTGTTGCCGTTTCCTCTGTGTGGAACTAGCGGTGGATATGGTTGCGTTGCCAGCAGCACCCATCAACTTCGCCTGCCTGGCAGCATCGATAGCAGCCTGCCAGGAGAGGGCTGCACCCGGAGTAGGGATATGCTCAGGTGCCAGACCTGTTGCTGCATTGGCATTCATGTTGGCATGAGCCGGACGGGGACTCACATAGTTGGAACCTAGAAGTGAGAAAAAGAAGAGATTGAAGATAAAGCTGAGAAAGGCAGCACAGCCTTTGGTTTAAAGTCATTCCACAATTACGTCCAGCCCAAATCCAAGATTGGTACATGGCAATTCTTCCAAGCTGAGTTCTTTATTGTTTCACACCTGTAGTCAAAATCTTGCCAGACTGAAGACTTTAATATCTGCATCTACAATATACTGTGTACTATTAGGGAGGAGCTGTCTTTACCCTCTTTCTCTCACACAAAATATCTGAGCTGAGTTGCCTCTTAATCCACTGCAATGCAACTCTTCCATCCTGGGGATCCACCTCCTCACATCATTCCCTCACCATTATGCCCAAAAGATATAATAGTTGGGTTCTTTTATGACAACAAAAATGAGGATATGCAAATTAGAATATTTTTGCCCATATACAAAAAGCTAATTCGAGGGGGGTAGAGATATGCAAAATTTGGTGTATTAATATGTTATAGAATAATGTATTTTATTTTTATTTTTTTTAAAGAGGAGGTGCTCGATTAGCACCCCCAAACTGCATCCGAAGGATGAGGTAAGGAAGGAGGTGGGATGTGTAGGGTAGTTGAAAGAGAGGAAGAGGTGCAGGTAGGAGGGGAGGAGGGAAGTAGGTAGGAAGGGTGAAAGAGAGGGCGGATGCAGGGGGGGCTGCCGAGCACCTCTGAAAATATGGTTATGTTTAATATGTTTTTTTTATTAATGTACACCATATTTGTATTTAGAATTTATTTGAAAATTAATAAAAATTTGGAAAAAAAAAAGCTAATTCCAGTACTGAATCACACTATATGACCAGGAAACAATGCAACTCAAGATGTGTACCACCAATATTAAAACAAGAGAATAGACACTTAAAAAGAACCACATACCAAATTCTTAGATTTTTAATTTATTGTTATTGTATTCTTAGCCAGATGAATCGAGGGGGGGGGGAAACTTAGGATTTTCTGCCTCAAATGACCCACTCACTTGTCTGAGCTTGGCAAAGTATATAAATCTTAATTTGGGACAGATGTTCACCATTTTCTCGTCCTCATGAGACAAAGCAACATGGCTTTGCTCAGGCATGAGTCAACCACTATTCTACGCATATTTTACGAGTTTTTATTCAGTTTGCAGCAGTTTGAAGATTTGTAGCTCCAGAACTTAATTTGTCACCCTAAGTCTTTTGTAATAAAAATGTTAGTGCTCAAAATGTCTACTTGATAGTCTAGGAAAAAGAGCCCAGATGTTGTAACAATCTGTCTGAATATTTATTTCTGTGTTACACATTTAAAAATAAAATGTTGGCTGAAATGATGTAACGTTATTCCTACCGAAACGACAATGGAAAGAAAAAAAATTAAGCAGTAAACAAACTTTTGAAACTGGACATGCAGTGAAAAAAGTTGACAGGACATTTATTGCACTTTAATCACATAACTTGGCATGTCATTTTGTAGGGGGGGGGGATTTCCATAGAGAATTGCCTTTCATAAAGATTCTGGGATTACACAAGGTAACTAAAAAGTAATCCAAATTATTTCTTCTGGAATGTATTCCCCCCCCCTTTCCCAGTTTAATTTGCAAACTGATATTCTGGTGATGTTTAATTTTCTGGTGATAGCGAAGCTAAAGGAAGAATGTGTAAAGGAATTAAGTTATGTTTAGCTTAACGAAGAGAAGGCTGAGGGGAGACATGATAGCAGTCTTCCAATACTTGAAAGCCTGCCAGAAGGAAGAGGGCATCAATTTATTCTCCATAACACCTGATGGTAGCTTGAAGCTTGTCAGAGAAAAATCCAATCTGTAAATAAGGAGGCATTTCCTGAGAATCAGAACTATTAGCCAGTTAAACAGCTTGCCTCCCGGAGTTGTGGGTACTCCAACACTGGATTCCTGCCTTGGGCAGGGGTCTGGATTAGAAGACCTCCAAAGTCTTTCCAGCCCTATGACTCTATGATCTCCCATGAAAGTTATTAACCCAGATCTGAACATGCTTAGCTTTTTGAGATCAGCTAATCTACCTCACCTGGTAACTGGAAAAGAATCAAAATAATTGTTTGGGAGGGCAAGCCAATAAACCAAGATTGAAGAAAAACAAGGCAGAATTATTATTAATTGTAACTCTAATTTGACTTATTATAGAGTACATTACTCCAGTCAGAGTACGGAGAATTCATAAATAAATACATATGTAATTATATGTCCAAATAAAATATTAATGATGTCTGTTTATTTCCAGTTCTTTTTCTGAGTGCAATTCAAAATGTTGGTTCTCTCTCTCTCTCTCTCTCTCTCTCTCTCCCCCTCCCTCCCTCCCTCCCCCTCTCCCTCTCCCTCTCCCAAATCCCATTCCTTAAACAATAACAGAGAGATAGAATCAAGATCACATGAAGTATTAATACCACTTTACAATGCCTTGGTAAGGCCACACTTGGAATACTGCATCCAGTTTTGGTCACCACGATGTAAAAAAGATGCTGAGACTCTAGAAAGAGTACAGAGAAGAGCAACAAAGATGATTAGGGGACTGGAGGCTAAAACATATAAGGAACGGCTGTTGGAATTGGGTATGTCTAGTTAATGAAGAGAAGGACGAGGGGGGACATGATAGCAGTATTCCAATATCTCAGGGGCTGCTACAAAGAAGAGGGAGTCAAGCTATTTTCCAAGGCACCTGAAGGCAGGACAAGAAGCAACGGATGGAAACTAACCAAAGAGAGAAGCATCCTAGAACTAAGGAGAAACTTCCTGACAGTTAGAACAATTAACCAGTGGAACAACCAGCCTCCAGAAGCTGTAAATGCTCCAACACTGGAAGTCTTTAAGAAGAGACTGGACAGCCATTTGTCTGAAATGGTATAGGGTTTCCTGCCTGAGCTGGGGGTTGGACTAGATGACCTCCAAGGTCCCTTCCAACTTCATCATCATCATCATCATCATCATCATGTAGTGGGACCTAGTGGTTCCTGCCCTTTCCCCACTGAGATCCAGTATGCCCCCATTTTCCTAGCTTTCTGATAGGATTTAAAAAGCTGGATCTTCCCATTAGCATTTGGATAGGTTGAGGTTGGCGCCCAGTGATTGTGACTGTTATAGGTTAGGGAATGCGACTAAGGTTGCTAGGATTTGTTTTTTGTACACTGATTTTTATTAGCTCTCTTGATATTATTATTATTGTTAAATTAGCCATCTAGGATTGTTATACATAAGATGGGTGTCCATACAAGACTTTTAAATAAATAAACTATATACTTTTCTAACAAGAATATCTAAATTTTTACTATGAGCATGAACATTATTTAATGGAAATCAAATACTCAAACAATTTTTTGTCTGTAGATTTGAAGGTGGAAATGTACCAATATACTGATCAAAGCATCTTTAATAAACATAGTTAGCCTTAATTGTCAAATATGCAGGAAACTTTTATTCTTCAAATATGCAGTTTTAGCTTCTCTTCAGTACTTTTTACACTGTAATATCTAATACGTTGTGTTGGTTTAAATCTGGTAATGTTTCAGATCTGTATGAAAAATCCCACACATCCGCTTTGAAGTCAGTTGCAACACTATTGAGCACTTCTTAGAACAGAGAAATGGCACACTTAGAGAAATGTCTAATTCAAGCTTACACAGCGACAACTGTTTATATAATCAAGCAGAATCAGAAGAATTTTTAGTATTTTTTCACACGCAGGTATCACTGCTTCTCTTTTTCATTGGCAGCAGGGAGAGGGTTGCTATAGAGTACTGGCAGGAGTGATGCCCTCAAGCCACTCTTGATTCTTGCAGCATTTTGGGATGTGGTTTGCCCTTGCCTCCTCCTTCCTAGGGCTGAGAGAGAGTGATTGGGCCAAAGTTCTCCAGCAAGCTTCATGTCTTAAGGCAATGTTCTCCAAACTTGGCAATTTTCAGACTTGTGGACTTGAACTCCCAGAATTCCCCAGCCAGCATGGCTGGCTGAGGGATTCTGGGAGTTCAAGTCCACAAGTCATAAAAGGGCCAAGTTTGAAGACCCCTGATCTAATGCAAGACTTAAACTCAGGGTCTCCCTCTTTCTAGCCCAATGCGTTCTACCACTAGACCAGTGATGGCGAACCTTTTAGAGACCGAGTGCCCAAACTGCAACCCAAAACCCACTTATGCATCGTCAGGTGCCGGGTGGGTATGGCCCATTGGCTGGGTGTAGCCAATTGGGTGGGTGTGGCCCATTGGGTGGGCATGGCTGCGGTGGTAACGGCAGACTGGGTGGGACTAAAAAGTTCAATCAATCAATTCCAACTTTGCAAGATCTTTTTTTTCCTGCAAGAAGTTGAAATTGACTGATTGATTGGACCTTTTTTTTTGCACATGGCGGTAGAGGCCTAAAGCAAAAAGGTTTTATAAAACCCAGCTAAAGGCCTAGGACTGGGGCGACAGCGCGGGTGCCCACAGAGAGGGCTCTGAGTGCCGCCTCTGGCACCCGTGCCATAGGTTTGCCACCACTGCACTAGACTGTCTCTCACAGTATCTATTGCACTTCAAACTTTGAAGTAACTTGATTTGGATTCTACTGATAATTTTCATATAGGACCACAAGTCCTATTATAGAGTTCAGAAGACAGCAAATGGAAAAACAAACAAAACAAAGGACTGTGAGAGTCAAAAATGTTGTAAACGACTCAAAAATGTTGTATAATAAATAGTTAATTCACTTTAATGTTATGGTTTACTCTGGAGTCTACATTAAGAACCTCAAAGAAACAGCACAACAGTTATCTTAAAAACAGTACTGCATGGAAATTAGACAACCTTCACATTTTAACCATTTAGGACATTTCAGGTCTGATCCTGCACATGATCATAATACTACAGAGGAAGATAACAGCTGCTCTCAGAATCTCCTCTCTTGAATACCGTCTACCTGCCTGCATTATCACCTGTCTGCTAAAATGTAAAATTGCAAAGGAAATATGAATCAGCACAGCAGGCTCCCTTAAAATGTATTCTTCCTCTTGTCACTCCTTCTTTCTCACACACAATGGCGGCATGGAAAATAACACTCTTTGTAAAAAAGAAAAGAAAAAAAGATACACGTTTTTTGTTTTGTTAAGGTTATGTATTTATACAACATGATAAAATAAACTTTCCTATTGAAAATAAACAATTCTGGTACTGGCCCTCGTGAACGTAGAGTTTCTACTCAACAGAAACTCACACTCAGACTTTGTAATATTAGAGAAGAGAGAAGGATATTATAGAGATCATATGGAATGACCTCAGCTAGGATAGCAAACAATGGAATAGGGTTTCCTGCCTGAGCAGGGGATTGGACTAGATGTCCAATCCCCTGCTGTCCCTGACCTCCGTACAATGGGGGACATACGCCTCTTCCGCCGAGCCCTAAAGACCTATCTGTTCCAAGAGGCCGGTCTGGCATAAATCCGAAATTCTAAAATTTTAAATTGGGTNTACTACTACTACTACTACTACTACTACTACTACTATTATTATTATTATTATTATTTTCTCAGCAGGTAACAGACCATGCCCTTGAAAAAATCATTTTGTAATTTACAAGGTCTACCTCTAGTTAAACCAACCAGTCCCTAGCTGAAGTGACCTTACTCTGGAATTCCTCTAGCACACAATTTGAAATTATTGTAGAAGTTTTTGTTCAATGCTGAACCAGACCATGTCTCCCGTTATACTATATTTCTAATATTTTTATTATGAAGATAGTTTGTCTGTAGTATGTCTACTTAGCTATTCCTTCATGCCATGTAGGAAACACATTCCTTTTGTCTAAGCATGGGTTATCATTTTCACCTCAGAAAAGGTACTCTTGAGGGTTGCATGCTCAAAAGGAAGATAAAATGATGAGAAAATTCCTTTGAAGGATCCAGATCCACCTCTATATGGAGAGGTGAACCTGCAGGTTGCATAGATCTTCCCGTGATTTTAAAAGCAATTATTAAGGCAAACAAATAGTCATTTTTCCCAGTTAGATTAATTGCAGGCCTATGAGTCAATGTACAGTGGAAAAAGACCAAGGACAGGAAAGTAAATTCTGAGGAGATTAATATGTATTGAATGAAAATGAACAGAATGTCTCTTTTTTCCCGGATGACTGTGGATTTCATTTTGTTTATCTAGAGCTGGAAGTAAACCAAATAATGTGAATCTAAAGGAGGACGGGGAATCTCTATACTGTGAATTGATCTGTTAAAGCTGAATAGAGGGTAAAAGTTTCTCTCTTTGATGGAAAATGTCCATACTGTTTACAGAGACCAGCTATAGACATCTTAAATCTAATTAACCTAACCTAATAAAAAATAAAAAGATAAAGGTTTCCCTGTCAGTTGTGTCTGATTAGGTTTCCTGGCCAAGGGAGCCAGCATTGTCCAAAGACAATTTCTAAGGTCATGTGGCCAGCATGGCTATACGCCAAAGGCACGCGGAACACTGTTACATTCCCACTGAAGTGGTACCTATTTATTTACTCACATTTGCATGATTTCAAACTGCTGGGGTGAGTAACAGGAGCTCACCCCATTGCGCGGAGCTGAGGTCTTGAACCCTGGCTATCGGCTCTCTATCTGAAAAGTTCAGGGTCTTTAACCACTGAGCCATCGTGCCCCCTCAAATATAAAATAGGTTCACACAAATATACAACTGAAAGAGAACATTTCCCCCACTTCAGTAAAAATGTATTTTTGTAGAAGTGCTTGCCTCCAAACCAGGAGTAATTACTTATTTTGTAGAATCACCACTACTATGTTCTTTTGCACATGCTCTTTCCAAACGGTCAGTAGCCTATTTGAGAGTCTCTCTGTGCCAAAGATATGTAGTTTTCACATCTGCTTTTCCTATTTCCTATCTCTGTGGACCACATTGTAGAAAATATGCTGATTCTGCAAGGGAAAACCTTCTGCAAACTCTATGCAGTGTTTGAATGAATTTGTCCTGCCATTTGGTTTGTTTGTTTATATCAGGGGTCTTCAAACTTGGCTCTTTTATGACGTGTGGACTTCAACTCCCAAAATTCCTCAGCCAGGCACACAGGCTGAGGAATTCTGGGAGTTGAAGTCCACACGTCATAAAAGGGCCAAATTTGAAGACCCCTGGTTTATATGTATACCAGCACATAACTAATAACGTAATAACTTAACAATGACCCTAAAACAGAAGTATACATAGTTCTTGATTTATAATCGGTCACTAACAACTGAAGTTATGATGGATTTCAAAAAAACTACTTATGACTTGTCCTTGAAGTTACCACTGCAGCAGCACCATCTCCCATGGTCACGTGATCACATTTCTCGTACTTGATTTTCACCCACACTTAATTGTCTCTCTATATTATCCAGTACAGAAAATTGGTTGATTTGAGGTTTAAATGTTTGATCTGCTTATATTCTCCTACTCTCTGACTTTGCTTATAAGAAGTAGTAGGGGGAGACATGATAGCAGTGTTCCAGTACCTGAGGGGCTGCCACAAGGCAGAGGGGACCAAGTTGTTCACCAAAGCACCAGATGGAAGGATGAGAAACAACAGTTGGAAACTGACCAAAGAGAAGCAACCTGGAACTAAGGAGAAATTTCCTGACAGTGAGGACAATCAACCAGTGGAACAGCTCACCCCCAGAAATCGTGGGCGCTCCATGACTGGAGATTTTAAGAAGAGACTTGACATCCATCTGTCTGAGACGATATAGGTTCTCCTGCTTGAGCAGGGGACTGGACTAGAAGACCTCCAAGGTCCCTTCCAGCTCTATTCTATTCTATTCTATTCTGTCTGTCCATGTGTATGTGACTATATTCGTATTTTAGTAGCATATTTTTCCTCACTATTTAGCATAATCTAAGAAGTACCCATGATATAATGGGAGCCTTTGATTTGGATTTGCTCCTGAACTGCCTGATGTAGTTTGTGTCTAGGCACTCTATAGCTGCAGATCCTAAATAAATCATATTTACTCAGGATAGCCATTGCTTCCTTCTTTAGGAAGAACTGTAAAAGTATTTTTTATTCCAAAATGCCTTCCTTACGCTTCCCAAAGTCAGTTATATATCCCTGTATTCTTGGTTGGCCTTCAAACCTAATTCCTGACTTGTTCTTTGAGTTTCACCTGGGGCAAAGATAATAACTTCTAACTTGTTCCTCATTGTTCACTACTGGGCCTAACTTACAGCTCTTGGCATCTGATTCATAGCTCACTTCAGACTGTTGCTTATGATCCAGCACTGGTTAAGAGTGCAGCATTACCCAGGTTGTGCCTGTGAGAATACAAGGTTATATTCTGAACCTGCCCTGAATTTTATTTCAGTATAAAAATTATGGTACTCGGCTTATGAGAAATTAGAAAGAAACTCAAATCTGAATCATCATCTTAATCATTTTAATCACCATGGGACAACACTCCAAGTCAAATGTAAAATGTCGATATTCACGTGTTATCTAACAACAACAGCACTTAGATTTATATACCACCCCATATTGCTTTATAGCATTCTGGGCACTTTACGATGTCAGCATGTTATCCCCACCAATCATTATACTGACCTTGGAAGGATAGAAGACTGAGTCAACCTTGAGCCCCATCAGGATGGAATTCCAGGCTATAAGGGCATGCAATACTCCATTCTAACCCCTGCTCCACCAGGGCTCTTTAATACAGGTAGTCAACTTACAACCATTTGTTTAGTGAAGTTGCAATGGCACTGAAAAAAGTGACATGACCGTTTTTCATACTTACAACTATCCCCACAGTCATGTGACCAAAATTCAGATGTTGGCAACTGGCATGTATCTATGACAGTTGTAGTGTCCTGAGATCATGTGATCATCTTTTGCAATCTTCTGACAACCAAAGTCAACGGGGAAGCCGGATTCACTTAACAACTATGTTACCAACTTGACAACTGCAGTGATTGAGGTCAGATAAGAAATTGGCAAGAAACATTGTAAAATGGGGTAAAGCTCACTTAACAACTGTCTTGCTTAGCAACACAAATGTTGGGCTCAATTGTGACCGTAAGTTAAGGACTACCTGTATGTGCATGGTACATGTCCCATGGTGTTCAGTAAGGAAAATACTGTGAAGCCCTCACCATTTTGTGTCCTATTCTCCTGTCAACCCCATGAGGTAGATCAGACCTGAACATCAACTCCACAGAAAGACTAAATTATACTTTGTTGATAAGTTATAAAAACAGAATCCAGGATCTCTACTTGTGTTTTTCCTCCCTTCCTCAAACTTTGGTATCAGGGAATCTGAGTCTTTTCTTAATATTATCTCTGTTCCCAGGACTTAAGAGCTTCTGCCCTTTTTACTTGCATAACAGTTTCTGAATATTTGCTTCTAGGCCACCTCTCTGACTCTCCCAAAGGAAAGAGATAGGCAAGTAATGCAATTATTCCAGCAATGAGATTCTACTGAAGAAATGGCTTACTTTTAAATAAAGGCACTTCCTTAAGAGAAGATGTTTGGATCACACACCAAACTCAATTATCAGTCAGAAGATTTCCAGGCTCAACAGAGCAGCTAAAAGATCTTGATGTTATGAGCTAGTTATCCTAACCTCATGATATCTCTTAAACAATGTTTTAACCATGACCACACACTATGTGCTATTATCAATTGGACTTTCATCCACTGATCCAGCCTTAAGTGTATATTAATTGACTGTTATATAAACACAAATCCAGTTTTCCATAGTAGTTCTGAGATTGTATCTCTGAATACACTTGTTTATCAGTGACAAAGAACTAGGATTTTTTGCAGATAGGTATTGTACACTACAAGAGGCTTGTAAATCTAGCATCCCCATATCATTTACAGTACTCAGACTGAGCATAAGAACAATGCAACTATTAAGTTATTTCTCTGTATGAGAGGAACCCTATTACATCCTTGCTACTAACTCCTAACTCATTTTTAATCATCCTCTTAGTCAACTAAGACCTAATCAAAATGCTGAAGTAGCCCCAATGTCCCCAGCGTGGCTCTTCAGACAGAAGTCAGTTTACCACAGATGAGGTATTAATTCATACCTTGAAGAATGACTTTCTTTTGACAGAGTTCAAATCCCTTAGCAAATGCTGAGTTTTACATCCCTCTGGAAACATGAGAGGAAATGCTTCAATATGGATTTTATCCTCAGTTGTTAAGGGAACTGGGCTACGTGCTAGTAAAACAGAGACTGGAAGATATTAACAAACCGACAGCTTGTTATCAGCTACACAAATATTATAGCAAGTAACCAAAGCTCTAATTCTAACCTGGAATGTAGCTTGAGCAGTTCATTCTCCCTAAATCCCATGAGCCATCTGTTCAATAATATTCTTTTCTTCAGCAATAATGAAAGGAAGATTCAGGTTTGTATAAATCTTCGGTGATCAAAGCTTCTTTTTGGCTCAGATGCCACTAAAACACTAAAGCACATCCAGTTTCCTAGTAACTTTTATTAGGAAAATCTTAACAATACAATATTCCTTCTGATAAAGAGTATTCTGGGTGCTCTTTGAATTCTGTATTAGATATCCTCTGGTCCATTTAACTCCAGCTATCAAAATCCAAGTTACTAGATTTTGCTACTCCTCCTATGCATTCAGGTACCAGGAATATGACTTAGAGAACTTAGTTTATGATTGGGCCTATGCCAGACACCAAAGCCTCTTGTTCAAAGCATTTTTATTGTACATTTTGTTGCAAATTACATATGCCATTCAGTTCTACATCCAATTACGTCTATAATAAGTTTTTTATTTGTCTTGTCTACGTATCTATACAGTACTTATCAGTACTTCAACAG
>NW_015387558.1:128933-179212 GCF_001527695.2 Protobothrops mucrosquamatus
TACCAGGAATATGACTTAGAGAACTTAGTTTATGATTGGGCCTATGCCAGACACCAAAGCCTCTTGTTCAAAGCATTTTTATTGTACATTTTGTTGCAAATTACATATGCCATTCAGTTCTACATCCAATTACGTCTATAATAAGTTTTTTATTTGTCTTGTCTACGTATCTATACAGTACTTATCAGTACTTCAACAGTATGGACTTAATAAGTAAATTCTATTTTAGAGGAAATGCTGGTGTCTTGCATAACCCACTAAGTGTAACTGCTGCCAAGCAGTAATCCTCACATATATTTTGCTGCAGTTAAGATCGTGCTAGCACCATGACACAGACTAGATATGGCTACAACCATCGCTACAAATCAAGGGCTGTCTTAATCAGCACTATTTTAAAGACAGCTAACTTGTTTTATTTATTTATTTATACACACATACATACATACATACATACATACTGCTGATTATCAGAAAACTTCTCTGCTTCACCAGCAGTCCATTATTCTCCCTACACAAGGCCTAACTGACTTACAGATAGCTCGCCTGGCCATTTCTGTAGGGGAGTTATGTACAATTTGTTCCTCCAGAAAAAGGGAGAAATCTCTCCAGCAAAGCAAATAGCCTTTTTAGTATGCTGGAAAACAGGTATCACTTGGGGTGACTAACACACATGATAATGGGTGGAAATATTAATTTGGAGAAGTGTCCCAATTACCTTACCCTGCTTAATATTTAAGAATGGCATATTGTTGGTGTAGCTTCACTTAGGGCAGTGATAGCAAACCTTTTAGAGACCGAGTGCCCAAATTGCAACCCAAAACCCACTTATTTATTGCCGGGTGCCAGGTGGGCGTGGCCCACTGGGTGGGCGTGGCTGTGGTGGTCATGGCAGACTGGGTGGGTGTGGCCAAGGTGGGCATGGTCACCTCGATGTTGCTTGGGAGGGAAGCCTGTGGGGGCTGGGCAGGGGTGGGGGAGATCCAGGGGGTCTCTGCCAGGTGGGGCGGTGGGCAGGAGGCTCATCCNTACCAGGAATATGACTTAGAGAACTTAGTTTATGATTGGGCCTATGCCAGACACCAAAGCCTCTTGTTCAAAGCATTTTTATTGTACATTTTGTTGCAAATTACATATGCCATTCAGTTCTACATCCAATTACGTCTATAATAAGTTTTTTATTTGTCTTGTCTACGTATCTATACAGTACTTATCAGTACTTCAACAGGATGGACTTAATAAGTAAATTCTATTTTAGAGGAAATGCTGGTGTCTTGCATAACCCACTAAGTTTAACTGCTGCCAAGCAGTAATCCTTCACATATATTTTGCTGCAGTAAGATCGTGCTAGCACCATGACACAGACTAGATATGGCTACAACCATCGCTACAAATCAAGGGCTGTCTTAATCAGCACTATTTTAAAGACAGCTAACTTGTTTTATTTATTTATTTATACACACATACATACATACATACATACTGCTGATTATCAGAAAACTTCTCTGCTTCACCAGCAGTCCATTATTCTCCCTACACAAGGCCTAACTGACTTACAGATAGCTCGCCTGGCCATTTCTGTAGGGGAGTTATGTACAATTTGTTCCTCCAGCAAAAGGGAGAAATCTCTCCAGCAAAGCAAATAGCCTTTTTAGTATGCTGGAAAACAGGTATCACTTGGGGTGACTAACACACATGATAATGGGTGGAAATATTAATTTGGAGAAGTGTCCCAATTACCTTACCCTGCTTAATATTTAAGAATGGCATATTGTTGGGGTAGCTTCACTTAGGGCAGTGATGACAAATCTTTTAGAGACCGAGTGCCCAAATTGCAACCCAAAACCCACTTATTTATCACCGGGTGCCAGGTGGGCGTGGCTGTGATGGTCATGGCAGACTGGGTGGGTGTGGCCAAGGTGGGCATGGTCACCTCGATGTTGCTTGGGAGGGAAGCCTGTGGGGGCTGGGCAGGGGTGGGGGAGATCCAGGGGGTCTCTGCCAGGTGGGGCGGTGGGCAGGAGGCTCATCCTGCAGGGTGAGGTGAGGCAAGGTGAAGCAAGGCAGGGCGGGGGTGCCAGTGTCACAGGAAAAGGTGAGGCTGGGGCTGGGGTGGCTGCTGCCTGACACCATCGGGCCTCACACACAGAGGCCAGTGAGCACATGGGGGCCGACAGTGTCCATCAGCAGCCACAGCCTGCTGGCCCCTCGACCGGTGCACTCTGGGGCTCCGCAGCCCACCGCCAGCAGTTCAGAGAAGCCGCCTCTGAGCTGGATGGCCGGCCGACAGCTGAGGAGGCGATGCAGTGGGTCGTGCCCGGGAAAAGGAGAGCATGCAAGGCCAGGATGGGACAGGGGGGAGGGAAACCAGCCGTGCTGGGATGCATCCGGCCACATGGGACCTCAGCGAGTTAGCGAGCGGCTGGTTGAAGAGGGACGGTTGCCATCTCCGGGACATGGCGCGCATGCCCACAGAGAGGGCTCTGAGTGCTGCCTCTGGCACGCGTGCCATAGGTTCGCCACCACTGACTTAGGGCTTCCTAATTTCCACTTTAAAAGCATGTGTGATGACAGAATCCTTCCCCTCAAATTAATTTCAAAGAGATCTGCCACGATGGCAGATTTATAGGAACAAATATTGCAAGTATGAATTACCAATAAGGACTCCAGATCTTAAGACGTATTAAATAATTACTAGCAGTAACAAATGGCTTGTTCTTTAGGCTGCTAGAGAAACCAATTCAATTAGAAACACTAACCTACTGCAGAAACTGGAAGGAATCTGGCTAACTTCCTAAAGAAGTATTTTCAAGAACTTTGTTAGAAACAGTAGAAACAGTTAGAAACCACAGAAAACTTAAATAATAAACAGATACATATAAACAAAGATTAAAGAACATCAGCATTTTTTTTTACAGAAAAGCCCATCTGCAGGCTGTCAAACAAGGCAGGAATGCTAGCAAAAAAAAATCACCTTTTGCCAAGTCATTACTTATTTAACATATAATCTGCTTTTTAAATTGGATTATGGCTTCATCTTGTGGTAGAAGCAAAAATAAGGAAGAAGAACGCCCTGAAGCCCAGCCCAACAAAAATCTGGGTACACAGAGCGGCCAAAAGCAGAAAATTCACTGAAATCTACTCTTTCTCTGCGAGAAGGGTATTCTGGCCTTCAGTCCATAATAACAATTAACTAATTTGATTTGAGTAGTCAGATTAAATTTGAATTTACTCCAGGACAGACATGTGTGTGAGCAGCAGAGATAAATAGCAAAAGAGCAGGTGGGCATCTAAAAGAAAAAGTTGGGAAAGGAAATTTAATTGGATTCTCTTCTACCCTCTTCCTGTAGTCCGTAATTAGTTTTTTATTGTTATTTTTTGAACATTTTAAGTTTATGTTAAAACATTCAAGGTATAATATAAATCATTTTCATCTACTATGTGGATGAAATGCTGTTTTAATCACATTTCAATTGTAATAATAATAATAATAATAATAATAATAATAAAGTTGGAAGGGACCTTGGAGGTCATCTAGTCCAGCCCCCTGCTCAGGCAGGAAACCCTATACCATTTCAGACAAATGGCTGTCCAGTCTCTTCTTAAAAACTTCCAGTGTTGGCGCATTCACCACTTCTGGAGGCAGGTTGTTCCACTGGTTAATTGTTCTAACTGTCAGGAAGTTTCTCCTTAGTTCTTGGTTGCTTCTCTCTTTGGTTAGTTTCCATCCGTTGCTTCTTGTCTGCCTTCAGGCACTTTGGAAAATAGCTTGACTCCTTCTTCTTTGTGGCAGCCCCTGAGATATTGGAACACTGCTATCATGTCCTCCCTCGACCTTCTCTTCATTAAACTAGACATACCCAATTCCAGCAACCATTCCTTGTATGATTTAGCCTCCAGTCCCCTAATCATCTTTGTTGCTTTTCTCTGTACTCTTTCTAGAGTCTCAGCATCTTTTTTACATCGTGGTGACCAAAACTGGATGCAGTATTCCAAGTGTGGTCTTACCAAGGCATTGTAAAGTGATATTAATACTTCACGTGATCTTGATTCTATCCCTGTTAATGCAGCCTAGCACTGTGTTGGCTTTTTTGGCAGCTGCAGCACACTGCTAACTCATATTTAAGTAATTGTCCACTAGGACTCTGAGATCCCTCTCACAGTTACTACTATTTAGCAAGGTACCCCCTATACTATACCTGTACATTTGTTTTTTCTTGCCTCAATGTAGAACCTTACTTTTTTCACCACTGAATTTCATTTTGTTAGATAGCGCCCAGTGTTCAAGTCTGTCCAGATCCTCCTGTATCATAAGCCTGTCTTCCATCTTTTTTCTCATCATAAGTTGTTGGAAGGAAAAAAAAAATGGGAAGGAGCTGCAGTATGTCTTTTCACTGGTTGCTACTATCAGCCATCCACCTGGAGGCATCCCAAATGCCAACCATTTAATCTAAAGGATATTGATTTTGGCTACTGTCTTTAGGTAAATTCATAGTCTGCTTCCAAATCTTAGTGCTGTGCTATTAAAAATTCTAGGGCATATATCAACTGTGACACCAATACAATACCACAAACCATACTGCTCTGCAGAAAAGTAACTACAGTATACTCTTGTAGCTTGGCTGGCTCGTGGAGAAATATAGGGGCCAGCTGGCTTAAATTCAAGTGCTGGCATTCAATTTAACTATAGGAGGAATTCAGATATTAAATTCGCTGTAATAAGTGTACATGTATATGTATACAGACACACATATATACTTATTTATATATCACCTGTGTACCCTGCTGCACCCCAGTGGTTTCCCAGTAACACAAAGGTTAAAACATCCATAATCCAATAAAGTTTAAAAATATAAAAACACACAAGCCAAAAATCTGAAAAAGCAATCTAGGTGGACAATCTAAAGGAACATTCTATGGCAGAGGTCTCCAACCCATGCTGGCTGGGAAATTATTATTATTATTATTATTATTATTATTATTATTATTATTATTATTATTATTATTATTATAATATAATAATAATAATAATAATATAAAGTTGGAAGGGACCTTGGAGGTCATCGAGTCCACCCCCTGCTCAGGCAGGAACCCTACACCATTTCGGACAAATGGCTGTCCAGTCTCTTCTTAAAAACTTCCAGTGTTGGAGCATTCACCACTTCTGGAAGCAGGTTGTTCCATTGGTTAATTGTTCTCACTGTCAGGAAGTTTCTCCTTAGTTCTAAGTTGCTTCTCTCCTTGATCACTTTCCATCCGTTGCTTCTTGTCCTGCCTTCAGGCGCCTTGGAGAATAGCTTGACTCCCTCTTCTTTGTGGCAGCCCCTGAAATATTGGAACACTGCTATCATGTCCCCCCTCGTCCTTCTCTTCATTAAACTAGACATAACCAATTCCAGCAACCGTTCCTTATATGTTTTAGCCTCCAGTCCCTAATCATCTTTGTTGCTCTTCTCTGTACTCTTTCTAGAGTCTCAGCATCTTTTTTACATCATGGTGACCAAAACTAGAAGTTGCCACGGTTAGGGACCCCTGCTCTAGAAGGCTCAAGAGGTTCACCAACACTTTACATTGCACCCAGAAGCCTGCAGGATCCACAACTTAGGTGTAATGTGCTATGATAGGTAAACACTGGATAACAGACGGACCGTACATTTGAGATCAATGGAACTTATGTGTAGTCCCCAATAATATGTGTTGCACTAGTATCTGTCATCTACATTATTGTTGCAAATCATAAGATGTCAGCTCTCATGATGTCAAATCATAAGATGTCAGAAAATATAAAAGTTCCACTATTTAATTTCAACAGGAATAGCAGAATAACAGAAATTCTTTATTAAATTCCACATTTTATAGCCAAGTCATCTAAAATGCTGCATATACTGGCTATAAAATCTTTACAATAGTATTATGCAAACAGCAAATGTAATATGTGCCATATTCTATATTAATTATATTAATTCCATTATATCAATTTAAATAATGAGGGCATCCCCTGCAAACAAATGTGAACACAAGGATTGCAATTTTTATAGATCATTTTTTTTCATTACATGAAATTTCATTACTTGCATTTCACTAGCAATCTTCAATCAGTTACTGTAATTCTTAAAAGGGAAGAACTTAAAGTAGTAGTGGCATATAAGAATGCAAGATTTAGTTTGGTTTGATAAAATACTGAACAACATAGTGTTACATGTGCTTTTCAGAAGTAAATTTGATTGCATTCAGTGGAATTTACGGAAAGTAAGTATGCATAAAAATAAAGCTTTGCCTAAAAAACATGTTAATTATATTCTTGGTTTTTAAACTTGGTGGTGTAAAACAATTCTCAACAGAAATTTTTATTATTGAAGTAGCACCCGATCTACAATTCCATGTCTGAAGACAACTGTAAAAATCAAAAGTTTGATAATGCTCCACACTTTGTTACTTACTAAAACACAGTCCAGACATGCTGCGAAAGTTCAGCTTTATGCCAAAACCAATTGCCATCAAGGTGCAATATACGCAACAGGATAGGCATTAACTACTGAAACATTTCTGCCACAGAATGAAAAGATATGTTGCCCATCTTGCAAGTTTAATTTAAATAACTGCTTTAGTATGACAGGATTAAAAATTCTCAGAACAAACATAAAAATTATGCTGGAGCCAAATAATTTGCTGGATTACCTGAAATTAAAAGGGCAGAATCGAGTAAAGAAACTACTGTACATCTTCAAGCATTACTCAGCAGTGGGTCAGATCTACAACAAAGGAGGTCCAAACTTTATTGTTGTTAAGTTCCTATGCTTTAATTAGATATTTAAAGTTGCAATTCCATATGGGTTGACTTAATGTTTATATCTTAGTATTTCTATTACTTGTGAACTGCCCAGGGTTGTTGGGAGTCAGAAAGCCTGTATCTCCATCTCCTCCTCCTCCTCCTCCTCCTCCTCCTCCTCCTCCTCCTCCTCCTCTTCTTCTTCTTCTCCTTCTCCTTCTCCTTCATTTTGAGATTCTTTTCAGCTATTATAAACTGCAATGACTGTTTTCATGGCTTTAGAAGGGGAGAAGAGAAGTCTTTAAATAAATAAATAAACCTAGAATATTCTGTGATTGCTATTAATTTTAATGTGATGCCATTATGAAGAATGCCTGGAATGGCTGCATTCTGCCAACTGAAGAAAGGAGGAGAAGTACCTTAGGATCGACCAGAAGCCAAATGGAATTTGATTTTAAAATATTCCTTATTCCATTCTCTAAGAATGGCATTTTGACAAACAGAGGGAAGATGAAATCACCAAGAACCCTACAGATGTATGAATTAAAATGCGGACTAATTGCTTTTCCTTACATTGTATAGCAAAGAATATCACCTAACAGCTACTGAAGTAAGAATTGTGACATTTATCTAGTTTTCATCTGCACAGCAGAGGAATCGAAGATATATGTGTAGAAAAAAAATTTTTTTGACACCAACCATCAACATTTAAGAATAGCTAGGGGACAAAGGTTGTGATAGACCAGTGATGGCGAATCTTTTCAAGACCGAGTGCCCAAAACCGCCCCCGCTCCACCTCCCGCCCTCCCTGCTCTGGCCCTGCCTGCCCCCTGCCCCGCCTGCCCGCAGGGCTATGCACCACTCCATGGCCCGCCACAGCAGATCGCCCAGGCAGCCCTGCAGCACCATGGCAGCCATGCCCTCTGCCCACATCCCTCATCATCTGCATGCTATGGGGCGCGAGGGCGGAGTCTTGTCCCTGCTGCCTGGCTATGTCCTTGGCTGCGCTGCTCCATGCAGGCCGCGCCCGGGGCAACTCTCCTCCAGGGGGGCTGCTGGTAAGGGGGCCGCAGGGGGAAGAGGGGCTGGGGCGACGGCACGCGTGCCCACAGAGAGGGCTTCAAGTGCCGCCTCTGGCACTTGTGCCATAGGTTCGCCACCACTGTGATAGACACATAGTTAAGTCTATGAGGACATTTTGTTCCCTGATGCTAAGAACAAGAAGGAACCAAGCTAAATTGGTTATGGGACAATGTACTCCATCACTCGTTCATTCCTTCTACTAGGTTAGAGTTATGTCCAGGTGGTTGTTTTCCTTGCTTAATAATAGGGACACCTTAGTATTATCATTTCTCCATTAAACTTCCTCTACCATATTTGGCATACTCAGGGCAAGAGTTATGCTTCATAACTACAGTCCAATGTGAAATAGAAAGAAGAAGAGAAAGGGAAAATGGATGTGAGCAAAAAGAATAGATTGGCTGGAGGTTGCCTCTCCTCCTTTAAGTTAAAAATCAGAGAACCCTACAGAAGTCATGCGGGGTCCAAAATGCTGTTTATAACAGCAGCCAGCCAAATGTTTCTGAGAAATCAACCAGAAGCGTACTATGAAAAGCAATTGCCAACTCTTGCTTCCTTTTCCACCTTCTGACATTCAGTAATATGCAGCTCTGGATTTGGAGTGCCCATTCAGTTATCTTGGCTAATGGCCATTACTAGACCTTTTATGAATTTATATAACCCCTTTCAAAAACCATCTGAGAGTAGAGCTGCACATTACATGCAAATGTGTGTAACAAAACACCAATTATCACTTCTGCTGGTGAAAAGAAGCTTCTTCAGGGATGATTTTCAGCAGGGAATTAGCTGCCAGGATGGGGGAATTTTCTAATACAGCTCCATTCCCGTCCCACCCAACAAACGCTTTTTCTCACAGGAGACCTTCTTTAGACAGACATCTGGGAAAAATTGGACCCCGAAGTGTCACTTTTCAGAAAGCCATTTATTATATCCAGAGTGGATGCATAGCGGCGTTGTGACTATTAGAAATCAATTATGTTTGATATAAGTATAAACTTGTTGCTTTTATTTATACTGTTTACAGTTTTTTAAAAAATGGACCATCAAAATAGAAAGCCAAAAAGAAGGACAAGTTTGAGTACACCCATATCGGGTGAAAAAGATGGTTTACAAGGTACCATTCTCTGGAAAAATCCATTGTATGAGTCTCACTGAAACAAATGGAAGATGTATAAAATTGTGATTTATGCCTAGGCAGGTAGAAAAAATATAAAAGCATGCAGAGTCCCCTTTCACTGATGAAACAAGACACCCAGAACAGCACAGATAATCTTAAGCCACAGACCACCTAATCCCTTGTAACCAAAGAAGGGATTCCCTTTTTTAATTTCTTTCAAATCCTCAAAAATCCACAGTTCCAAGATTCCTGTTAGTGTTGAAGTAGTTTGCATACAAAACATATCAAGACAGAGAACAGCATCATCAACATGTTGTTACAACCTTGAATTGTTACCCTCATCGTGGTTTTCCAATACTGAATTTATTTATTGCTTCTGTCCTAATCAAGAGAATCCCTGTTTTCTTTAAAAAAATAATAATAATAAAATCTGTTCTTGCAAACAAAATCAGCAACCAGTCAGGCAGTCACAGACCCGGTATTTCTTTTCTGTTGTCTCTTTCCAGTGAGATGGCTCTGAAACGCTGCTTTTCAGTTTAAAAGAAATGCATTTTTTTCTCCGATGTACCACATAATCTAGATTTAATTATTTAGCAAGCAAGGTGTCTGAATGCTGTGCGATCAGTAAAGACAAATGATATTCTCACTTACCATCTAATTTAGCTTTCTGCAGCTCCGGCTGCAACACCGCAGGTGCTGTGATCCCCCTCCCCACGGCCTTTGATAGGCAGATCGGTGACCAATCACTATCTCAGATTTCTCCTCACTCCAGAGCTCTTCCCTCTGTTTTCATCTCCATTACTTTAATATGGTCCTTTCCAGCCTGTATTTAACCTGTTAGCTGGTTGTAGTCAACTGAAAACACGCATAATGCCTTGTCCAAAACAACAATTCTCTTATGGGTAGAAAACAGCAGGACTTTCATGGCAGACCCCGGAAACCAGACTAGTTCAAACAGGAGACTTTCAGGATTGGCAGGATTGATGAAATCAATACTGTATGCCAGATATTTGAATTCTGCATAGAAACTGGATCATCTCTGAATCATCAAAGGAAGGAAGAAGGAAGGAAGGAAGGAAGGAAGGAAGGAAGGAAGGAAGGAAGGAAGGAAGGAAGGAAGGAAGGAAGGAAGGAAGGAAGGAAGGAAGGAAAGAGAGAGAGAGGGAGGGAGGGAGGGAGGGAGGGAGGGAGGAAGGAAGGAAGGAAGGAAGGAAGGAAGCTAATGGAATAAGCTTGGTTGATAGAATGCTATTAACAGCAATGATGGCATGAGAAAAATTCTGTTCATTAGCATCTCAACTGAGAAGTGCTTTTAATGCATTTCATATGCAGGGTTACTTTCACCAACAAAAAGCTGCTGGGAAGCCGTCTAATAAAGATATGCTGCCTTTGGACAATTAATTGATTTTGTATGAGAAAATACATGCATACAACAAGAAGAAAGAAATCTGCAGAGCCATTTGGATATACTGTGGCAGCCAGACACATGGATCAATACATTTCCATCTCCACATACAAATTGGACAAAATGGCTAAACCGCAGCTTTTCCTTTCATTATATTTCCTTCCCCTGAAACTGTAATTCAGGATTGCATTAATGACCAAGTAGGTTGCAATCCATGAAAGCATATGCTATGGTAAATTGTGTCACAAGGTCCTTGGGTCCAGCACAAACAAGCATGGCATCTCTTCTGGAAACTGCCTACTATGTGGCCTCCATAAAACTGTCCAACATTTCCAGTGAGGTCCCAGGAATTACTCGAGATTTTCATTACAATCTATTGAACAACACCATGAACTGCACATAGGTCCTGTCTGCCTTAATTAAGCCTTTTTCTTTTCTCTTGGAATGCCATACTATGTCCAAATGTGCTCCATTGCTATATGTAGAATATCTTGTAGATATATGTATATATACAGGCATGGCCCTTTAGGGGGAAAAAAACACATCCACTGCACAAAAAAGTGAGCAGGATGCCTTACTTCTTACACAGTGTTATACATGTGGACTGTAGAAATTCTTCCTCAATGGAGAAAGAGTTCATACTACTGGGATTCTCCCCCCCCCCCCCCCCCCGTCTGGGACCAAATCTGTATTTTCTGAAACAGATTCTGGAAAGAGAAATTCAATTGCACTATATATGCAAAAGCCACTTGAGAACTTCCTGGGTGGAACCCTTCGTCTGCAAAATACTTGGGATATATAATTTTTATCTATCCCAAATAGATGCAAGGAAGAACCCCTTACAAAAGGAAGTTTATTTTACAAGGGCCCTGCTTCAAGGTCAGATGAGCTGACCTTTTTCAAAAGAGTCCATGTGCAGCAACACACAGAGAGAAAACAAAAGAAAAAGAAGACATGGAGAACTGAGAAGTCCATGCCAAGGAAACTGGCAACAGTGAAATTTCCCCTATGGCACTGGCTAAGATTCACTGGGTGGCTCAAAACGCTGGCAGGTTGAAACGATTCTGGCACACAACTGAGAAGGCATTGCAAAGTACTGGCAATTCCAATCACTATAGAACAGAACAGGCAGTGGCATTTTGAAGAAAGATCCTGGTGTTGGCATTCAGCCATGCCACCCCCTCATTCCTTAAAGGCGTAGGGAGCTGGCAACTCCAGCAGATAAATCTGCAGAAAAGGCCATGGCAGTGTGTCCATCCTGGATGCAACTTGATGGATACAACTGGATTGTTTGATTATCTGCCATCAATTCATTTTCAGTTCCTAGTGACCACATAGATTTTCCCCATGATGAACTATCCCTCACCTGTTCTTCCATGTCTTCCAACTGTTCAATTATCACCACTGTAACTGAGGCCATCTTCTCTCTCTTTTTTTTCCCATCCTTTCCAGCATTAGAGGTTTTTCCAGCTCTTCACATAATGTTTCCAAAGTAGGATAATGTGAACCTGGTCATTTGTGGCTTGAGTGAAAATTTGAGGGTCGATTTGTTCAAAGATGTATCAGTTTGTTTCTTGGCTGTTCACAGTATTCTCAGGAATCTTCTCCAACACCAAAATTCAAAGGCGTCAATACTCTTCCTATTTTGCTACAATCCATCAACTGTTAATCACAACAGCAGATGAATCAAATACTTGTAATAAGCCTACAAGATCTGGGTATTTCCAGTTAAGAACCAAAGCTCACCACCATGACTTTAAAAAGCACCAGCAGGAAAAAGAAGATTGCCTGAACCTCCATCAATCCATGCAATTGCAGACCTATTCAGACTACAACAGTGGTTTTCAACCTGTAGTCTGCAGACCTCGGGGAGGGGGGCGCGCAATGTCATCACAGGAGGTCTGTGAAGACTTGAAGAAATGTTATGATTTAAATCTTGAGTTAAGTCTTGGAGGGGGGTCAGTGGACATGATCCGTGGCCACAAAAGTTATTTAAATGGGGGTCCATGGTGAAGAAAAAGCTGAGGACCACTGGACTACACAAATGATTTGGGGTAAGGGTTGGTGCGGAAGACTTGGGTGGAACTGTTCATATAGGGCAGAATATAGAATATAGAATATAGAAGTAGACTTTGACTTACAACCATTTGCTTAGCAACCATTCAAAGCTACAAGAGCACTAAATAAAGTGATAAACAACAGGTTCTCACACAGCCATCGCAGCAAAAATGCATGCACTTGGCAACTGGCATTATATTTATGTGTCCCAGGGACATATAATCACCATTTGCAGACTTCTGATAAGCAAAGTCAATGGGGGAAGTCAGATTCGCTTAATAACTGTGTGATTCACTTAACAACCATACCAAAACAAGATTGTAAAATCAGGCACGAATCACTTAACAACCACCTCCCTTAGCAACATGAATTCTGGTCCCAATTATGGTTGTAAGTTGAGGACTACCAGTATTACTACAGGTCACAGGATGGTAAAGATTGTTGGACTACAGAAAAAGGAGTGACAGTACTTAGAACCATGCAAATTACAGCATAATTGTAAAGCTTAAATATTGCATTGATTAGAAGGCCAGGATGGGTTAACAATCTCTAGAATAATGTGGTTAGAATCTCATATTTTAGTGTAAAATCTTCATTTTGTAAATATTTTGTAATTAAAAACACTCAGATTACAATAACTATCTCCTTCCTGACTCTATCACTGTGCCTCAACAGGCCCACTACACCGGTTTCTCTGATGTGTATTAAAAAGGATCCAGATTTAAAATTCAGTAACTTTAAAAAGCTGTATTAACAAGTGTGTATATAGAAGACTATTTTCTGGCCATTTTTAAATCCTTCCCTTGCAAATATTTGGGGCACAGAACTCCTACAGATCTTAGAAATGTTCATAAGCTTTTGTTTCCCAAAGTTTAGCCATTATTATTAACAGTATTGGTCAAAGGATTATAGGTATAATAATTCTGCTCACAAAGCACATTTAAATACCAAGTGAACACCTGACAAATATATCCACACATTTTTTATTTTTTATTATTACACTTATACCCTGCCCAACAGGATTAATATATGTTAGGTATAAAGCAAGATTTACTTCATGTTTTTCATCCCCTAGATATAAAACATGACAGTAAAATCATTACAATTAAACTCAAAATTAAAAGCAATGCCATTAAAATTAGCTAACAGGTAAATCACTAAATAACAGAGGTAGGGGTGTTTTTTGGGGGGGAAAGTACCTTGCATACCTGGGAGCTACAGTATATACAGTAGGAGATGTTGTCTTGCATTCAAGCTATCCAAATTTTTGCAGGAAGAGATATTTTCAAATGGACTCTCTTGCTGATCTAATAAACCTGCCAAGTTTTACAATAGGAGAGATAATTCCTCAGAGAAGCGGGATCTTAATAATAATAATAATAATAATAATAATAATAATAATAATAATAATAATAATAATAATAATAATAATAATAATGATAAAGTTGGAAGAGACCTCGGAGGTCATCTAGTCCAACCTCCTGCTCAGGCAGGAAACCCTATACCATTTCGGACAAATGGCTGTCCAGTTTCTTCTTAAAAACTTCCAGTGTTGGCGCATTCACCACTTCTGGAGGCAGGTTGTTTCACTGGTTAATTGTTCTAACTGTCAGGAAGTTTCTCCTTAGTTCTAGATTGCTTCTCTCCTTGATTAGTTTCCATCCGTTGCTTCTTGTCCTGCCTTCAGGCGCCTTGGAAAATAGCCTGACTCTTCTTTGTGGCAGCCCCTAAGATATTGGAACACTGCAATCATGTCCCCCCTCGTCCTTCTCTTCGTTAAACTAGACATACCCAATTCCAGCAACCGTTCCTTATATGTTTTAGCCTCCAGTAGTTTTTTAGTACCTTAACAGTCAAAGAAAATATCTTAAATGGTCTTCATTGGGCAAGTGACAACTAATGAATATGTATGCTCACTTTACCGTAACCTGTTAGCTCCAATTGCAATTAACAGAAACTTTCAAAGAGGAGTCCCAAATGCAGCATCTTGCTAAACGTGGTTCATTTTTAATCTTGGTGGTTATTTTTTGTGAGCTTTTTAAGTGGTTTTTTCCTTGCTTATACCAATACAATTTATGATTCAAAATACTGGGCAAAACCAGAAAATGGATTAACTCACCATTTAATTTGAGAACTTACTATATAGCAGTAAGGCAATTATATTGTGCTACCTTGCTTTAAAAACCTCTAATATATAAATTCCAAGGTAGTAAATAGAGTTTTTAAATCCAGTCCTCTTCCTATACTTAGTATTAATCTGGCAGGATGGAATTATCTACTATCTAGCCCCCAACATATCATCTATTCTAAGAAGGAAATGGTTTTTTTCCCCCCTATTTTATTTTCCTTACTTGTTTGGAAGTTTGGAATTTTACTGCTTTCCACATTAAAGCCATAACTAAACTAAAATAGGTTCCCAAAACAAAACAACAATTCCACAAAGTGTTTTCAATGACCCTATCTTATACTATCTGTCCTGTCTGTCAATTTAGCACTGTCAACTTCAATTGTGTACAGTTAGAAGGAAAGTTAATCAATTCACTCCAACATTTAAAATTAAAAGCAATTAAACAGATACTAGATATAAAATATGATATAGTTTTACATTCCATCCTTCCTAACAATTATGCTTTCTTGGCATAAGGAAGGGAAATGCATTATATAGCCTGATTAGGCTGAAATTAGGGAGATGAATTATTTTAAGACGGACATAAGGTTTCTAATCTGATGGAAGTTTGTTCAAAATTCAGAATTCCCATTCTAAATATAAATATGGAGAGGACAGGTTTACACCACAGTTCTACAATATATGTAAATTACTTCCCAAGCAGCATTTATACAGAAGATTGCATATCCTAATACAATTCAATCCTCTCATGAAGAGCATCTGGGAGCTCCTGCTTGAGATCTCATATATAGATTGACTTAATCATGATGATGCCCCAATTATGTAACACTGTCCCATTGGCCTTATGCTGTCTTGCTTTCAAATAACATGATGTGAATCCTCATCAAGGTTATTTTCAGGGTAACAATTATTCCAGCACTTTTCAAATAAATTCTATTTTGGTTTACAGCAAAAATGCTGAGTATGAAAAATACTCATAGAGGTTTTATTTTGTTTACTGAATAAACTGAGTAAGGAAAAAATCTGAGAACTGGAGTTCAGCAACTTCTTGAGGGCCAAAGATTCATCATGTCAGTCCTAAACAGTAGTTCCATTACAATTTTATTCAACTTCCTAATCCAGGCACCCAGTCAGCTTTCCTGTCCTTGGATCTTCTTCCTTTGTCAGTTGCCTAGATGTTGTAGCATCCTTATCTGCTTGTTTTAGCTTCTGTCATGTGTCCTGGCAGTACTATTCTACCTCTCCCTTGCCCCTGCATCTCTGGATGTACCGTATTTTCCGGCATATAAGATGACTGGGCGTATAAGACGACCCCCAACTTTTCCAGTTAAAATATAGAGTTTGAGCGGGAGAGAGGGGGGGGGAGAGAAAACTTGATGAGTAATATGCCAAACCACATCTGTAAAGGAATAAAATAGAATACCCGTATTCTCCGGCGTATAAGACGACTGGGCATATAAGACGACCCCCGACTTTTGAGAAGATTTTCAGGGTTTAGAAAGTTGTCTTATACGCCGGAAAATACGGTATTTCTGAGTTCAGATCCTTTCTGTGGAGCTGGCTGAGTCCTTACTGCTTTGATTTATTTTCAGCTACAGTGTTCCATCACTGACATTTCTGTAGGATTATAATGGAAATCACAGTAGACTGATTCATGTAACACTTTTCCTTCTTTGCATACATGGCAGTCCTCAAATGAAGGAAGTAATATATCAATCGATTAGAAGGAACTAACGCCTAAACACAGTTTCCATGGTGGAACAAGTGGCTTGTCATTGCCTTCTTCAGATATTTATTTATTTATTTAAAGTCAAAGACAAAAATGATTGCACTGTATAAATAAACACAGCATGAGATATTATTAGATAAATTTCAGATGATCATACCCAAAGGAGATAAGGCAATAAATTCTGCGTTTCTACTTCTTCCTTCTTCTACTTTCCCCTAGAGCAGGGGTGTCAAACTCAATTTCATTGAGGGCCGCATCAGCATTGCAGTTGCCCTCAGGGGGCCGGGTGGGTGTGGATGGAGTGGGTGTGGCCTACTGGGTGAGTGTGGCCAGCTCTACATCATTCGCGTCAAAGGTGCCTGTGGGAGCCTGGGCAGGAGTGGGACAGATCTAAGGGTCTCTGGCAGAAGGGGGTGGGACTGGGGCAAGTGCCAAGGCATGGTCCACTGGAGGAGCCTCACTATTCCTCTCAAGCCATGCGGGGGGGGGCTTATGGAGCTAAAACTGAATGCGTTTCAGCATAGATGGCCACCACAAAATTGTACATTGGCTCCCGGCTGGCCTGGGCCAGGGTCAAGGCAGCGGGGGCCGTTCCCTCACTGTTTCCAGGATGGCTTTGTGGGCCACGTGAAACCACTTGGCGGGCCGCATCCAGCCCCCGGGCCTTGTGTTTGACATGTCTACCCTAGAGGCTAATGCAGAGACAGAAACTGTTGGACAGCCAACCAAGCCATGTTTCTCCTTGGCCAACAGAAACCAAAGAATCAGTTAGCTTTATTGCCTTATCTGAGCAATAAAAGGAGGAGGGAGTCATGCTGCTCTGTCTCCAAAGAAAACAACGAAGTTTTGCTTTCCAACAATAGTGAGAAACAAATTTGTTTTGTACCTTCTATGTTCTGTAACTTCTGTGCTTCCTTGGCCTTCCTTCAGCTATGGTTTAAGATTGTCAATGATTGCACTGGTTTGAAATTATTATATAGATTATGCTGATGTTGGTAAAACAAAAATGCAATAATTGAAGGATATTTGCAATGCAGGAATTTGGTATGTCTAATCTAGTGAAAAGAAGGACTAGGGGCGACATGGTAGCAGTGTTCCAATATTTGAGGGGCTGCAACAAAGAAGAAGGGGTCAACCTATTCTCCAAAGCTCCAGAAGGCAAGACAAGAAACAATGGATGGAAACCAATCAAAGAGAGAGGCAACCTAGAACTAAGGAGAAATTTCCTGATGGAGAGAACCAACGGAGCAGCTTGCCTTCAGAAGCTGTGTGTGCTCCATCACTGGAGGCTTTTACGAAAAGACTGGACAGCCATTTGTCTGGAATGGTACAGTGTCTCTTTCTTGAGTAGGGGGTTGGACTAGAAGACCTCCAAGGTCCCTTCCATTATTCTGTTATATCCTGGAAATAGTCCGCTGCTTGTCCCAAAGGTGCCTTTTCAAGAGGCAACTGGACTTCCTTGTTTTTCTTTGAAGACATTTCACTTCTCATCCAAGAAGCTCTGACTGGATGGTGGAGCATGGAAGGATGAAGAAGCTTCATCATCAGTCAGAGTTGATGGGGCAACTATGACCTGGATGACTGAGAATCTCCATAGATATTTAGTCAGCTGCTTTTGCTAAGGAAACGGAGCATTTTCATGTCTTACTAAGCAAGATCTTGGATAATGAAGGGGGATGTGGCAAGATGGCAGTTGTAGCCGCATGACTGAAACCATTCAGTGGGGCAGTAAAATCAAGATATGTTAATAACAGTAAGTATTTGCTATTTTGTTAAAACTACATGGTTTTCCCAAATTCCGGTAATGTTGTGCATGCAAATGCTGTAACCTCAGGGATCGCTAGGATAATGAATAAGTATCAGTGTAGCAGAAATCAAGAGAAAATATTAATAATTACTTAACTCAGAGTTTATGCAATTTTTAAGCCACTTGGCCCTTGGGTAATGTGCTCTTAAAAAGCGGCAGTGTTTGGTTTAAGGTTAACTTTGACTAAAATTAAATCAATAATTAAAATTCAGACAATATCACTTTAACAAGCATCTAATTAGCCAGCAGAGCTGGAGGGAGGCACCTATCATTGACAGGAGCATATCTGAACCTACAGCCACAAGGCAACGCACTTCTGACATCAATCATGAATTTATATAAAGTATAGAAATAAAATGTTAGAACAGATTTCAGGTTGTCCTCAACCTATGACCACAACTGGGAGCAGAACTTCTGTTGGTAAATGAAATGGTTGTTAAGTGAGTCATACCCAGTTTTACGACCTTTTTCTACTGTGGTTGTTAAGCAAGTCACTGTGGCTGTTCAGTGAATCACAGGGCTGTTAAGCGACTCCAGTAACTTTGCTTGTCAAAAGTCAGCTGAGAAGATTACAAATGGTGATCAGGTCACCCTGAGATGCTGCAACTCTTGTAGATAGATAGATAGATAGATAATTTAATTTGTATACCGCCCTTCTCCCATGCTGTTTGCCAAGCACCCAAATTCTGATCACATGACTGCAGGGATTCTATGATGGTTTGTAAGTGCCAGGACCGAGTGTAAGTCACTTTTTCCAGCACTATCATAACTTCAAACGGTCGCTAACCAAATGGTTGTAAGTCGAGGACTACCTGGATAGTCTTTGGGAGGTTCTACACAGAGAGGCTCTGTATTGTTATATTATTATAATTATTCAGCTGTAGCTCAGACCCTAACATGTAGAGATGGAATAGAATAGAGCTGGAAGAGACCTTGGAGGTCTTCTAGTCCAGCCCCCCTGCTCAAGCAGGAGAACCTATACCATCTCAGACAAATGACTGTCTAGTCCAGTGATGGCGAACCTTTTAGAGACTGAGTGTCCAAACTGCAACCCAAAAGCCACTTATGCATCGTCCAGTGCCGGGTGGGTGTGGCCCAATGGCTGGGTGTGGCCAATTGGCTGGGTGTGGCCCATTGGGTTGGCATGGCTGTGGTGGTAACAGTAGACTGGATGGGACTAAAAAGTTCAATCAATCAATTCCAACTTTGCAAGATCTTTTTTTTTCCCCGCGAAAAGTTGAAATTGACTGATTGAACCTTTTTTTTTTTTTTTTTTTTTTGCACAAGGTGGCGAAGGCCTAAAGTGAAAAAGGTTTTATAAAACCCAACTGAAGGCCTAGGACTGGGGCGACGGCGCGCATGCCCATAGAGAGGGCTCTGAGTGCCACTTCTGGCACCTGTGCCATAGGTTCGCCACCACTGGTCTAGTCTCTTCTTAAAAACCTCCAGTGATGGAGCGCCCACGACTTCTGAAGGCAAGCTCTTCCACTGGTTGATTGTCCTCACTGTTAGGAAGTTTCTCCTTAATTCCAGGTTGCTTCTCTCTTTGATCAGTTTCCATCCATTTTTTATTTATCCTGCCCTCTGGTGCTTTGGAGAATAATTTGACCCCCTCTTCTTTGTGGCAGCCCCTCAAATACTGAGGTACTGCTATCATGTCACCCTTATTTCTTCTTTTCTTTAGACTAGCCAAACCCACGTCCTGCAGCCGTTCTTCATATGTTTTAGTCTCCAGGCCTTGGATCATCTTAGTTGCTGTTCTCTGAATTTTTTCCAAGGTCTCAACATCTTTTTTGTAGTATGGTTACAAAAACTGGTTGCAGTATTCCAGGTGGGATATACCCTGCATTCAGTCTTTAACTTTGGCAAGCTAGTTATGGGCGGCCAATTCTCAGCGGTAAAGCAGCTACATTCAATTCCAGGGAAACTGTCTTATTTTATCCAATAATGATGTTTTGTTCTGTCCTCTGTGCATAGGGAGAATCTCCAGTCAACTTCTGTATATCAGTTTGTTTCTGAAACAGGGAATAGTCCTCAACTTAACAACAGTTCGTTTAATGTCTGTTGGATGCTACAACGGCACTGAAAAAAAAATGACTCATGACCATTTTTCACATTTACGACCGTTGCAGCATCCCTATGGTCACATGATCAAAATTCAAATGTTCGGCAATTGTAGTTGTCCCAGGGCAGGGATAGGCAACCTTGGCTCTTTTATGACTCGTGGACTTCAACTCCCAGAATTCCTGAGCCAGCATGGCTCAGCTTGGAAACTCTCCCTTTCCCCTCAGCATGGCTGGCTCAGGAATTCTGGGAGTTGAAGTCCACGAGTCATAAAAGAGCCAAGGTTGCCTACCCCTGTCCCAGGGTCATGTGTGATCACCTTTTGCAACCTTCTGATAAGCAAAATCAATGGGGAAGCCAGAATCACTTAACAGCGATATTATTAGCCTAATAACTGCAGTGATTAACTTAACAACTGTGGCAAGAAATGCTGTAAAATAGAGTAAAACATAACCACTGTCTCACTTAGCAACTGAAATTTTGGGCTGAATCATGGTTGTAAGTCAAGGATTACCTGTACTCAAGATGTGTGCAGAAACCTGTTTAGAAATGCAAACTGTATGCTGAAAGCTAGGTAGCACCAGCTGGCATCATTTCTCAAATTTAACAAGCTGTTTTGTTCTAGCTTTCCCTCTCCACATGGAGTGGGGGGGGAGGGGAGGGAGTAAGTCTTTACTTTTTCAGTCTAGGAAGGTCTGCAAGAAAGCATGCATAGTCTGGAAGTTTATGTGTAACATTTCCCTCCTGCGGTTAAATGTCTCAGCTATGGAGGCATTCAATAAAACAGCCTATGAAAAAGAGTCAGCTATCGCTTGCCCAACTTCCCTTCAAATAGTAATGAAAAATCATGAAAGCTGCTTCAGCTGCATTAAAAACTCGGGAAAGTCAAGCAGTGGACTGCAATACCCCAAAGCTGCCCTTGTATGAACTTCTTAAATCACTTGACAGTACCCTATATGGATAGAGCTTGCTTCCAATTAAAGGCATTTACTAACTGCCGGTGACATTAAGCAAAAGCGATTTTATTTTTTTTACACAAAGTCAGTGCCAGCAATAGGTTGCATTGCTATGGATTCCTGAAGGAAATAATTAAAGCACTATCTAATTAGTTGCACCACACTGCAGTGTGCAAACCCATGGGGAGATTTTCTCCAAGAACCCCAGGAATGCAACCTGGCAAATGAAGCTAAAATTAAGAAACAAATCAAAGAAGAAAGTGAAACCACTAAAAACTTTTCTAGCTCATCAAAAAGATTTTTGAAGGACAGAGGGGGATAATTCCACAGAAAGCTACATTGTTTGAAGAATCAAGTCATCCGTCATTCTATATCAAAGTAAGTATATGAGTAAAAAGCTAATTCACCTAAGCAAAATATTTATTCATTTATTTAAATGTATATAGCCACTCATTTCAAATGTGGGACTCTGGCAACTCACAGTAATAATATACGAATAGAAAATACAAGTGGAATCATTACTCTTCTTCCATTATTAAGAAAATTGCAGAAACTGTCATGCAAATTCCCTATATTTCCATCAGAGGTAAGAAAATTGGTGTCCTCCAGATATACTCAGGCTACAGCTATTTTGATCACACTATGAGGGCTTGATGGATGTGAAATGAAAAGATTAGAAAGTATCAGCCTTTCTATACTATACTGCATGTAAAATACAGTATGTCTTGCATACATGGTGTTTGCACATATTATAGATTTCTAGTATTTAGAATAATGTTTCTCAACCCTGATAGCTTGAAGATACGTGAACTTCAACCCCCAGAATTCCCCAACCAGCATTGCTGGCTGAACCAGGCCCAGTATTCAAGGATCTTGACATACTTGAACATGGGCTCTAGCCAAAAAAATGCAATTCAGTGGTGAGAAAAGTAAGGCTTTTTACACTAAACAGAAATGGACAGGGATAGAATAGGTGATACCTGGCTCAACAACAGGAACTAAGTATGTCTCGTCTAATGGAGAAAAGGACTAGGGGTGACATGATAGTAATGTTCCAATATCTAAAGGGTTGTCACAGAGAAAAAGGGGTCAACTTATTCTCCAAAGCACCTGAGGGCAAGACAAGACGCAATGAATGAAAACTTATCAAAGAGAGAACCAACCTAGAACTAAGGAGAAATTTCCTGACAGTGAGAACAATGAATCAGTGGAATGGCTTGCCTCCAGAAGTTGTGAGTGCTCCATCACTGGAAGTTTTTAAGAAGAGATTGGCAGCCATTTCTCTGGAATGGTGTAAGGTCTCCTGCCTGAGCCGGGGTTCTGACTACAAGACCTCAAAGATCCCTTCCAATTCTGTTATTCTGTGTTCTGTATTCTGTTTTGCTTTGCACACAAGATCAACTACATACTAAACAGCTCTGCTTGCCAATATAGTAAAAACTGAGTATTGTGCACTTTTGAAACTGATTTATGGTTACATAACTTTTAGGGACTAAACTTGGAGATAGCAACCCATCCAGCATTTAAGTAATGTGTAAGTACATATTTAAGTAAGTAACAGGCCCAGTTACTGAAAGAGATATCAGCTGTTAACGTATTTGGATTTAGCAGAAACTCAGAATGAAGACTTTTGATTCACTGCAAAGGAAGAAAGCAAAATAAAAACAAAAAGCCAGAATTTGGAGAAACCACAGATTATATGCTTTAAAATTCAATGCTGTTCACAATGACTGATGGAAAGAGAAATTGCTCAGGATATTAGGGCCACAATTACAACAAAAGCAAAAAAGATTTTGAAGCATCTTTGAAGCCATCCAGGCACAAACTAAACTTAAGGGTCAATCACATTTGCAAGCTGTGACACTGAAATGCTCTGCAGGGTCCAGGAGCGATGCCAGATCTCAAGAAGGGAGAACCTCATCACTACACAAAAGGCAAATGCAAGATACATCAATCATCTGAACCTGCCCTGCCTTCAAAACACTAGAAGTAGTCCTCAACCATTCATTTACTGACCATTCAAACGTATGATGACACTTTAAAAAGTGGTAGGTACAAGCTGTTATGTCCTGGGCCGGCAGGCGCAGGCTGCAGGGATTGGCCCAGGCAGACCACGGGGATGCCTGGGACAAGAAAGGCTGCTCCCAGCCTTGTGCACGTGCGCAAGGCGGGAAAAGATCCCTTGCAATGATTGGCCAGCAGGGTACTGTGCAGGGGGGCTATAAAAGGGGGCCGCACCATTTTGCAATCTGTTCTGTTGGTGTTTGCAATAAAGAAGGACTGTGTGACCGTGCTTCATCTGAATGCCTCTTCTTCGAGAACAGAACACAAGCAGTCCCCACACTTACACCACTGCAATGTCCCTGATTGTGATTCAGGCGCTTACAACTGACATTTATAATGGTTGCAATGTCTCAGGGTCACGTGATCGCCTTGTATGACCTTCCCAGACAGTTTCCAACAAGCAAAGTCAATGGGGGGGGGTCCATGTCACCCACTTCACAATGTGGCAAAAATGATCATAAAATCAGATGCAGTTATGTGATATCTCGCATAATATCACATTGCTAAACAATGAATTTTCCAGTCCCTATGATGATCGTAAGTCCAGAACTAGCTATACAGAGAGGATTGAGCCATTTTTCCTCTAATTTTCCTCTATGCAGTCAGGAAAGTCTTCCCAAATTGATACCAACTTAATGTGTTATGCTTCAACTCTCTAAATTCTCAATTGGTAGGTTCAAAGTTTTAGACAAGATAACCAGCCCATAAAATAGTTATTTAAATTTCTTGCCCCAAATTCCTTACCCTAAGCCAGGGGTAGGCAACCTCGGCTCAGGAATTCTGGGAGTTGAAGTCCAGGAGTCATAAAAGAGCCGAGGTTGCCTACCCCTGCCCTAAGCCAACTAAAATACTAATGAGGGGTTCTTGGTGCTCTCTGACCTTGGTTGGTTTTTGCAACCGTTTCATTACCCAAACTAAGTAACATCATCACTGCTAGTAAGGAGAGGGATTTGCTGTCAGTTTATATCAAGGAACTGCCAAACAAGCTAACAACAACCAAAGAATTTCCAAGACCACCCCCACCAACACTTACAGGGAAAGCCACTAGAATATAAACTGAGCACAAACCCCACTCCTTACTAGCACTAATGATGTTACCTAGTTTGGGTAATGACACATCTGCAAGAAAACAAACAAGTTCAGGAAGCACCAAGGACCCCTCATTAGTATTTTAGTTGGCCTAGGGCGGGGGTAGGCAACCTTGGCTCTTTTATGACTCGTGGACTTCAACTCCCAGAATTCCTGAGCCACGCTGAGGGGAAAGGGAGAGGTTTCCAAGCTGAGCCATGCTGGCTCAGGAATTCTGGGAGTTGAAGTCCACGAGTCATAAAAGAGCCAAGGTTGCCTACCCCTGGCTTAAAGTAAGGAATTTGGGGCAAGAAATTTAAATAACTATTTTATGAGCTACAAATATTTCCTTTATTGGTAGCACATAATGGGTATCAAATGCTTTAAAATACTAATTTTATTTTTTTATATGGACCAATTGAAGACACTATTATAAAGTTCACTTGCTAGCTAGAGTTGAGGACAGGGTTTTGCTTCCATAAAATCTGGAGCAAAATAAAAACTATATAGGTGCATAAGTATAAAAATTCAAGGAAAAAGCACTGCAACAGCAAGGAAAGATAGTAAACCAAGGAGAGGGAGAGCAGTGGTAGGAAATAATATGAAATTGCCCCATTACACCATTACTGGCCTGTACTTAGCTCTACTTCTAGTGTTTATTAAAATAAGTTACATAAGCAAGAATGGATTTTACAGGGAATTTGAAATATTTTACAAGATGCACCACTTATTCACACTCCCAGCTGTGTTTAATTCTTTGTCCTGCTTTCTGATTGTGTAGTTAATATAGTTTAGGAATCTGTGGGTCTGTTGTACTGCTGTATATCAAGGGACTTGTCAGATAAATCAATGTTTTTTGCCAGGAGTTAAAGACAGCAAAAGCCCCACAATCTAGACTCTTGTCAACATTGCCACTGTTCTAACTTTGCATAGGGTGCTCAACAAAAGTAGAGGGAATATGTGTCTTCATTTGCACATTTAATAAGGGCTTCCTAGTCCTTTACATTTTGCAAAAATGCATAATCTCGGCAAGAACATGCAAATTCCAGATGTATCCAGAACACTTACGGAAATCTTTGCAGAAAACAAATGGGGAAAAAAGTATGGTTCCCTGACAACACTTTAAACGTTCAGTTCCAATCACATCTGTATTTCATACCCAACATCCTGCTTTTGATATTAAAATACCTTCAGTAAATAAGTTAGAACTCTTCATCAACCTTAGCTGAGATGAACATGAATGAAAGACTGATTGATTTTGCATTTTCTCAGAGGTGACTAATGTGCTCATCAGCATGAGGGGAACTTATTTTTAAAGCTTAGCGGTGCCTGAAAATCAGGTCAGTTTAAGATACCATATTAAGAAGTGAGTCAGGAATATAGACAATGATGCATTCTGTCCTGGACTTCAAGCATAAGGGCCATGAAAGGGTAGAGAGAGAGAGAGACACCAATTCTTATTCCCCTTTGTTGTGAAATCTCTTGATCCATTTACTCTATTTTCTTGTCCAACTTGCCACTCATCTGGAGGTTAATGGGCACTTCCCACAGCAAAAGGAAAGATCTATACTAGAATTACAGATAGTCCTCAACTTATGACCATTCATTCAGTGATCGTTTCAGTGCTGAAAAGAGCGACTTACACTTGGTCCTCGCACTTAGAACTGTCACAGCATCCCCAGTTACATGATCAAAACTGGCATGTATTTATGATGACTGCACTATCCTGAGGCCATATGATCACCATTTGCAACTTTCCTCGACAGTCTACAACAAGCAAAGTCTAAGGGGGAAGCCAGATTCATGTAATAAATGTGTGATTCACTTGACGGCAGCAAAAAGATTGTAGATTTGGGCACAATTCACTTAAACTGCCTCGCTTAGCGATGGAGGTTCTGGTCCCAATTGTTGTTGTAAGTGAAGTGCTTTACGTTATTCAGAAATCATCTGGAAACAACAAAGATCAGTTTAAGATTGTCGATGCCACCAAATTATTGGGAATAGTGAAAAACAGTTTGCTCAGAGCTTGTTAGAACCAATTCACATGGGATAAAATGCTCATAAGCCTAAATATTCCAACCTTTAAATGAATTTATGCCAATCACTATTGCACAAATCAAAATGCTGACTGCTGCTGTGGTTTACTGCTGCTATTTCAGATAGTCCTACTTTCTATATTACTTTTTTATAACTACATATATATTATGTATTACATGAAAAGGGGAAAATGGAAACCCACTAAATCATATCTCCTACAGTAAACAAAGCTAGACTTACACATCAATTGCTATAATATTGAATAATTGAATCACCAATATTAAATATGCATGTGAAATTATATGTAAGGAGTAAGGCAGTCCAAATGTTTATATCATCCTCAGAACAGGACTCCCAGCAGTAAAATGTTCAAATATAGAAAGAGATGCTGGGCCATTGTGTAATTGGCAGAAAATGGGTGTTTTTTTCATATTCGCAGCATCTTTTTGCAGCTGTCGTTCAGTCTTTATTGATTGATTGATTGATTGACTGACTGATTTTTTTTCAATTTATATAGCTACTTATCTCTCAAAACAAGAGACTCTACAACATGGCTATTTAATCTATTTCCAATATTCTTTTGTGGTTTCTAACATATAAAGTAAGAGGATATACAACAGTAAAATCTCCTGTAGTCCAGCTCAACACCTGGTGATTTAATGGATGGGACCATGTACTTTCTCTGGTAACAATATTGAAGCTTTTTGCCATTCATGGATGTTTTCCAACTTCTCCATCTAGCCTACATCCTTGTATTCCCTGCCAGTCTCCATTCAAACCCAATCTTTCTGAGTTTGAAATCCCTGAAAAGGTCAGTCTGCTACTACCTCTTTCAAAAAACAATCTTCATCACCAGAACAAAATTAATAAAAAGCAAAGCAGTATAGCTTAACTAGCATTGGGCAAAGCCTTCATGATGCGCCATCCCATAAACTTTACTGCATGAAGTACTATGTGGCGATTTCAAGAGCTTCTTTACATCATCTGCATTTCCACGGACACACAAACATCTCTGCCAGTACCATTTCCAAAGCAAGGCTGTTTGCCCAGCAATATATACGCAACCACATCACAAGAATCAATGTGGCACTTTGAGCTCAGCATCTTGAATAATTTGCTCTCTTCACTATTTCATCTTAAAGGGTGAGACAGATATCCAACAGATGTGAAATAATAATTTATGTTTAATTAATTATAATTTTAAAATGTTGAAATGAAACATTGATACTAAAATAGTTTTTTAGCATCCTCGACTTACAACAATTAAGCCCAAAATTTCTGTTACTGAGACAGTTATTGAGTTTTGTCCCATTTTACGACCTTTTTTGCCATAGTTGGTAAGTGAATCACTGCAGTTGTTAAGTTAGTAACATGGTTGTTAAATGAATCTGGCTTCCCCACTGATTTTGCTTGTCACTTGGTCGCAAAAGGTGATTGCATGATCCCGGGACAGTGCAACCGTCAACAATACATGCCAATTGGCAAGCATCCACATTTTGATTGTGGGGTTCTCCTAACTACCTGTATTCAAGTGCCAGATATTTCAATTCCTTATCCATGCCTCTATATCAGTGTTTCTGAACCTCAATAACTTTAAGATTTGTGGACTTCAACTCCCACAATTCTGGAAGTTGAAGTCCACACATCTTAATGTTGCTGAAGATGAGGAACACGGCTCTCTATTCTTAAACATTCCTAGACCACTAACAAAACTATTGCTATATAAGCTTACTCATTTATAAACAATTTATTAAATCCTCTAGAGTTAAAGAATGCAATGATAAGAGCAGCAGGCCCCCATCAAAACTGCTTTGGCTTTATCCCCCATTCAAGATTTCTGGAAAATAGTATTTGTTCTTTGACTTCTTAAAAATAAAAATAAATAAATAATCCAATTAATTGGTGTAAGATGTATACTTCTGAGTCTCCAGAAAATGGTTGTCATGAAATGCAATCTTAAAACATTTTAAATAATAATGTACTATTGATCTTTTTTTTAAAAGGATAATAAAATGTGGGTTTATAATGATAAGAGAGGATAATGTAGGGGCAATAATCTAGACCTGAACTGTATTCTAATACCAAAACTGTAATGTAGAGACTTGAAATATATCAGTGGAAAGCCATACAAAAGTATCCTTTAATAAATGTCTTAGTAATTTCTTCTATTCGCAAACACACAAAGCAAACTTTATAGATTCCAATTAAAAATATAAATTCCAGTTTACCCCAAACCAGGTACACTGTTCATTAAAAATCAAACCCCGCAATGTAACATTATAATGCAAAGTATTATAGAATGTAGGTGTATGGGCAATCAAAAACATTCTGCACGTAATTTATATTAAGAAATTGCAATGTAAGATGCTCAACATCCAGCAAAGCCAAAGAGAAGGTCTTTGGAAACTATGAGCTAAAGTAGAGTTTGAAATTTCAAAATAAATCTTAGGAAGCTTCATTATATCAACTCTCTACTGAGCTAGGTCGCTCTCCAATTGCAAATGTAAATAAATAATGGCAATTACATTTCCTTTAAATAAATATTAATAAATAACCTAAAGCTTTTCTTCCTGAATGAACAAGCCTTGTTTTTAAAACAGCTATCAGGAAAATCCAGTGTGATGTACTTGACAGAATAGCGGTTTCCAACCTCATACCCTTGGGATGTGTTGGGAGTCCAAGACATGTAATACTGTTTCTTTATAATTGTTGTTAACTACTGAGTCTTTTGAAAGAGATGTGTACAAATCCAATGTATAAATTCCCACAATAACCACAACACTTCATGGCTGAAAACTCAAAACTAAGCCAGAGAATCAGAAAGCAGATGGAAACACTTGTCTACAAATCCAACACAGGCTACACTCACTTGATTTTAGCCCAGTGTATTTCATCTCATAGGACAGCAATGGGGATAAAAATGGAACAATTTCCACGCATATGATGTTCCAATTATTAGAGGGGAAAAATGGAATATATCAATGTTTTAAATTTTTCCACAGAGAGGTTTCCATGATCTCCTTGCTACCCTTTCTCTCCTTGCAAAATTTAACAGAAATATTCTCCATGTAATAATTTACAGGCCAATGCAGTACTGCAGGTTTTTGATTCATTTATTTAATTGGGTTCTCCTTATCTAACTTTAGGATTTGTGTGCAGAACAGATCGTGTTTTGGGTCATGTTTATGCAGAAATACTGAAAACACAAAAGGGTTCACACACTTTTAAGCACCACTGCAGGAGTACCTTTGCTGGAGTGGCAGTATTCTTCCACACTATGATAGTCACAGTGGGTGGAAACACTTAGCCCAAAAAGCTAAGCAGGATCAAACTAACCTAAGCAGATTCAGAAGAAGACTACCAGGAACAGTCATAGCCTTAGACTACACTGGAAATTCTAAAACTATCCCAGAAGTCTCCATAATGAAATTTCCACATTTTTGCTTTCCCAAAATAGTGCAGATATGTCCACATAATCATCAGGAGTTGACCTCAACTGAAGAGAGCTACATACAGAAAAAAATCATACTTGATTCAGAAAAGTAAGGGTGGTCAATTCATGGGTACAAATATTAATCAAATATGGATGTAAGACAATAAACTGAAGCTCAAATCTGATAAAATACAAGTAGTCCTTGACTTACAATAGTTCGTTTAGTGATCGTTCAGTTACAATGTCACTGAAAAGAGTGACTTATGACTGTTTTACAACCATTGCCGCACCCCCTTGGTCATGTGATCAAAATTCTGGTTCTTGGCATTTGACTCATGACAGTTCCATTGTCCTGGGGTCATGTGATTCCCCTTTTGTGATCTTCTGACAAGCAAAGTCAATGGGGAAGCCAGATTCACTTTAACAGCCATGTTACTAAGTTAACAACTGCAGTGGTTCACTTAACAACTGTAGCAAGAAAATGGGGCAAAACTCATTTAACAAATGCCTCATTTAGCAACAGAAATTTTGAGCTCAATTGTGGCTGTAAGGCGAGGACTACTGTAGAGTGGCTATGAAGATGTGATTCAGTTGGTCACAAAACAGTATTCAGCATGTTCCAGGTAAGGGTTGCAAGAAAAATCCCGTGTGCAGTCAGAAAGAGGAAACTGCTATTATATCCATTTGTGTCACGGCAATAGAGAAACACATTTTTCCATCTGCTAAGACTCATGTAACATCCAAACACTCCATGCTGAAGTTAGCTTGGATAGTCTCAAAGACACTATCAATCGGCTTGAAAGATATGTTAAGAAAAGTTCTTTCCCATATTCCCTACGGCTACTTAACACTTGAGGAAAGACAGGAGTGAAGGCCAGATCACAAGATCATGCTATCAGTTCCTGAAGATACCATCTATCATCCTGAGAGAACACCCTTATTCTAGATTTTGCAACAATACTGATTTTAATATAGTAAAACTGTAAACCATGTTGGGTGCCTTGGTAGAAAGATAATACACATGTGTTGAATTCATACTACCATTCTTATGCAGAATAAGATACAATGGGATATGTTAATTAGGCTATGAAATTCATATTAACTTACTGCAATGCTCTGGTATATCTGCCTTCTCTAACCTGGGAATTTTTAATTGGGTGAGGGTACTTTTTCCATAATTTGCATAGCTGGCCATGCTATTTGAGAATTTGTGGGACTGTAATCTCAACACTGAGACCATATTTGGTGTACTGGTTAAGGCATCTGGTTAGAAATCAGGAGACCGTGAGTTCTAATTCCACTTTAGGCACTTAGCCAAGTGATTTTTTGGCTAGTCACTTTCTCTCAGCCCTAAGAAGAAGGCAATAGCTAACCACTTCTGAAAAATCTTGCCAAAAAAACTGCAGGGACTTGTCCAAGCAGTCTCCAAGAATCAGACAGCACTGAACAAAATAATAAAAAACTCAACACTACTGGATGGCACCCGAGTTATAGAAAATTGTGTGTGAGATAGAAAGAGGGGGAGGGGCAGAACATAGATTATGAGATCAGTCAAAAAGGTTATGCACTGACAATTTTGAAATAAGTGCATTTCCGCCAGCTCATTTCCCAAATGATTTGAGACTGGCTCTCTCCCAAGCCTATCTTTAGAAAACCCCTCCATACTAGGGAAAGTGGATGAACAGAAATCTTCTTCACTTGTAATGAGCCTTCTTGGAATATTTCCATCAAGGATTATCAAGGTATCCTTTCCAGCATAAGGTAAAGATGTTTTTACAGTACTGTCCCAGAATTGCTGCTATATTTTGACCCCGGGGTAAGCAAATGGGTACCATTCAGATGGTTTGAACTTGTTAGCCCAGCCAGGGAGGACAAAAGCAATGGATGGTTGGGATTATAGACCAAACTTCAGGAAAGAACCATCATAACTATCCTTGTTTTACTGCCACTACCAACTGAATGTGTTTTATTTACAGTTTGAATAGATTGTTAAAAACAGTGCAAGCAAAAACAATGCCTATTTGTAAAATTTCTAGGAGTAGATACACCAAAAGAATCAAATACTGATTTTCAGCAAATAAGTCATGTAGAACCAATTACTGTATTAATAAATAAATAAATAAATAATAATAACAACAACAACAACAATAATAAAGTTGGAAGGGACCTTGGAGGTCATCGAGTCCAACCCCCTGCTCAGGCAGGAACCCTACACCATTTCGGACAAATGGCTGTCCAATCCCTTCTTAAAAACTTCCAGTGTTGGAGCATTCACCGCTTCTGGAGGCAGGTTGTTCCACTGATTAATTGTGTTCTAACTGTCAGGAAGTTTCTCCTTAGTTCTAGGTTGCTTCTCTCCTTGATCAGTTTCCATCCGTTGCTTCTTGTCCTGCCTTCAGGCGCCTTGGAGAATAGCTTGACTCCCTCTTCTTTGTGGCAGCCCGAGATATTGGAACACTGCTATCAAGTCCCCTCTCATCCTTCTCTTTGTTAAACTAGACATACCCAATTCCAGCAACCGTTCCTTATATGTTTTAGCCTCCAGTCCCCTGATCATCTTTGTTGCTCTTCTCTCTACTCTTTCTAGAGTCTCAACATCATTTTTTACATCGTGGTGACCAAAACTGGATGCAGTATTCCAAGTGTGGCCTTAACAAGGCATTGTAAAGTGGTATTAATACTTCACGTGATCTTGATTCTATCCCTCTGTTAATGCAGCCCAGCACTGGGTTGGCTTTTTTGGCAGCTGCAGCACACTGCTGGCTCATATTTAAGTGATTGTCCACTAGGACTCCGAGATCCCTCTCACAGTTATTATTTATATCATCCATACCATTTGATAAATATCAGTGAAAGCATTGCTGTAAAACCTCTAAAATTAGGTCAGGGGTAGGCAACCTCGGCTCTTTTATGACTCATGGACTTCAACTCCCAGAATTCCTGAGTCAGCTATGCTGAAGTCCATGAGTCATAAAAGAGCCGAGGTTGCCTACCCCTGGTCTAGGTACAATTCCACTTAGGATTTTAGGGCCACTTCCAAATCAATTCATTTTAGAATTGCATGCTGTTATCTCTGCCCATACTGAATGAAATGTTAGTGCCTTTGTACCTTTGCAGTTTCCCTAGGACAGCAACTGCTCAGATTCTTGATGATTTACCAGGCAAAAGAACATACCGTGAATTAAGCATAAGGAGATAGAACGCAGGTTAGATTTTATGTTTCACCCTGTCCCATACACCTGCTGGAGGAAACACTGATTGTGGTGACATAATCCTTTCAGCTTTTTTATGCCATTTCAATGAAGACCACCACAGTTGACATCAAACTGCTTCTGAGTATTTGTGAGGCAAAAACAGTGGCAGTGTGTGTAGGACCAACACAGCAGCAAAGTCTTGAAGAATCTTTACCTTTTAATTGTAAAATGTAATATACACAAACACACTTGCAAATATGCACTCGCATCATCTTTCTGCAAATCTTCTCTCCCCATTATAATTATCCAAATCATCCCATAAAATCCTCTGAAATACTCTTTTTAAAAGATAGTCAGTGCTAGATGACAAGCTTCTCAACTTTTCCTTTCAACTTGTGGTTCAAGCTTCTAATTTAATGAAATAATTTTCGTAGTTGCTATTTAACATCTGAACTATTTACAGTATAAATAAAATGCCACAATGGCTCTGGAACCACACTGTTCAGATAAAGTTGGCTTATTGAATGTTCTTGATCAACCCATAACATCTCAGCTGTCCATTATGTTATATAACATGACACAGGAGCTGGGGTGGTGCAGTGGTTAGAATGCAGTATTGCAGGCTAATTCTGCCAACTTGTAGCAGTTCGATTCTCACCGGCTCAAGATTGACTCAGCCTTCCATCCTTCAAAGGTTGGTAAAATGAGGACCCAGATGGTTGAGGGAAATATGTTGACTCTGTAAACTGCTTAGACGGGGCTGTAAAGCACTATGAAGCGGTATATAAGTCTAAGTGCTATTGTTAATGATATGATAGCAATTCCAGCCTACCTTAAAGAATTAATGAAATAATACGATGTGGTCAAAAGGCAGTAATGGAGCATGACTAGTCTTCAGAGTAAAAAAGAATGAAGTTAATAAACTGCTGTATGTAAGGAGTCATATTTCATCCATTGCAACATCACAGGCATTAACTGTTCTAGTATAAGTCAACTTGAAAAGTATGTTTTACACAAATGGAGAAAAATAATTTTCTCCTAGTTTAAATGCAAGTGTTTTCATGGAGCAAAACGTTTAGCCTCCTCTAAATAGAAAATGTTTAAATATCTAGCAACTCTAAGTAAACAGAGGCTTAAAGAAGTCATTCTTAGATTTCTGGATCTGTTGTTATGCAAACTGAATAATTCTACTTCCTTTCCTGCAGTATACAGATAACAACATAGTGCACTAAGACAGTAGGGAAATAAAGGCTAATATCTGTAGCTCATGGTTGACATCAGAGAAATATTTGGGGGGGATTTTAACGTTTCTTACACTTCTAGCCTTCCCAGCCTTCAGATAGACATATATAGTCTCACACATCTCAACTTCCTTTATTCACAGAATACTGACAGTCATCAAACATTTAAGTCAATGTAAAAGTTCTCCTTGCATGGTGGCATTTCCCGTGTTTAAATTTGGATCAAACCTCAATCTATGAACAAACACAAGAAGTTAACTAAATTAAAATACTTTTACATATTTGATAGAGACAATCAAAAAGAAATAAGGCTGCCCAAGCAGGCTAAAAGCAGGATGTGGAAGAAAGGAGGTGAGGAAAGAAACAGCAGGGAAATGGGATATAGAAAATGAGAAAATAGATGAATAATACACAGAGAAAAGTTGGAGAGTAGGGATGAAGAAAAACAAAAGAGATTGAGAACAAAAGAATGACAAGGGGTGTGACTTAGGAGTAGATAAACGTTGTGAAAGGTTTATAGATTACATGAGAGACAGAATTAAAAAGAGGTGAAATTGCAATATTTTGATGCTCAGTAAGCATTTTCTATCTCAGCCAGTTATTTCCAACACAGGATTTTATCTTAGTTACAATTCCTTTCCAAGGCAATCTTTCCCCATCTCTACCTCTGAAAAAAAAAAATCTTTTACTTCCCATTATTTCTCCTGTCTGCAGCAGAGAAATCCTTTGCATTCTACTCCACATTTATGGCCATCATGTTGTGTCCATATATGGATCTGGAATTTGAATGCAGGAACAACAGTCACCAAAGTGTAAATGGATTTCACGGTGAAAATCAAATCTTCTGCATTTAAACCTCGAACTATAGAGATTCCTGTGGTCTGGAATAAAATTTATGGGAAGGCACATGAGCAACAGCCTGGATACCATGACAGGCTAGAGTTCAAAATCAGTACTGTAGAAAAGTTTTAAAAAAAATTGCACAGAACAAAGAACACAGTCTGCATATGATCAATCAGACTGCCTTGCAGAGAAAAAACTCTCCAACAGTTACTTCATGCTACATAAAGCAAGTATTTTAAGATGAATCATGCATTGGAAAAGCTTATTTTGTCTGGCAAAATTGGAAATAAAATTCCAAGGAGCATCACTTGTGCACCAGTGAAGAATTACATGTTTTAAAGGCAGGCTTTGCAAATATTCTTGTGCATCCATCTGAGAAATACAAACTTTTTTCCCCTTCTCCCTTTCATCTTCTGCTGAATGAACAATCTGCAGTTTGATAAGCAATGTAAGGGTAGCTTGGTCCCTATAATATCCATAGGAAGATTTGTTGACTTAATAACTTTATAAAACCACATGTATTTTATAATTATGGTGCCATGCTCAGGCTTTTGAATAGTTTTATTTTCTAAAACACCCAAAGGCACATTTTGTTATATTAGAATCTAAATAATTTGCACTTCTATTTCGGAGCATAAGTTACACCACAAGAGGCTTATTATGGAAATAAACCCCAGTGAGTACATTTTTACTGCATGAGTAAAGATGCAGTAAACATGTTGGAGAGATAACTGTTTGGTAGCAGGAGATGATGTAAAAGGTTATGACTGTTATGGAGAATTCTCATCTTTTAAAAATGGTTGATGCCAACTTCTTTTTCAGTTAGCAGTTTTCTCTAAGGTTATTCTTTCAATTTTACCTTTGTACTTTGGAATCAAATATTGCATCTCACCAGGATAATCTAGTTCAGGAGCTTGGGTTTCTGAGTTCTGTTTTTAAAAAATGTTCAATACTGTATATATCACAGCCAGTATAATATATGTAGTTCTTGACTTACAACTGGTTGCTAAATGACCGGTCAACATTACAATGGACTCCCCCCAAAAGTACTGTACTTATGACCCTGTTCTGAAGTTACGGCATCCACCATGGTCATGTGACCTCATTTTTGGTGCTTGGCAACCAGCCTGAATTTATGTCCATTTGTGGTGCCCTGTGGTCATGTGACTGTGATTCGTGATGGTTTTTCAGAAACCACTGTTTACTTCCAGTTTTCAGCAAAATCTGTCTCCAAGCGAACAACTGGCTAGCTCATGGGTAGGCAATCTTGGCTCTTTTATGACCCGTGGACTTCAACTCCCAGAATTCCTGAGCAAGCATGGCTCAGCTTGGAAACCTCTCCCTTTCCCCTCAGCATGGCTGGCTCAGGAATTCTGGGAGTTGAAGTCCACGAGTCATAAAAGAGCCAAGGTTGCCTACCCCTGGGCTAGCTTAACAACTGTGTCAAGTGCAAGAAATCAGGAACGAAGGTTATTCAAATTAGTATACGTTTAATCCAAGTTAGCTCTCTACAAGAATCTGAACAACTAATGGACAAGGCACATTAGCAGCAGATAACAGTCAATGGAATTCAAGGAGGGCTGAACTTATGGGCATGAAGGGACTCCAGACTGATGATGTGCTTGATCCCTCCCTCATGCTCAGCCTGGTCATTGCCCACAGACTGCTGCAAAAAAGGTCATAAAAACAGGTCCACCCACTTTACAACCCTCATGATTTACGACCATAATTGCCAGGCTCAATTATGGTCATAATTCAAGAACTACTTGTAAATATATTAGATAGAATCTTGGGCTTTAATTAAAAAAATAAGTTTTCAAAGAATTTCATATTCAGATACTGTTTTCTCTGTCATATATTTGAAACCCTAACTATATAATTTTTTTAGTCAGTACAGGGTTTTTCTAGTTAATAATCTTTACCATGGGCAAGGGAAGGTGAACTCCATGTAACTGTAATTTTGAGACTATGAGAAAGTTAGCATATTCAAACTACCGGTACTCCACAGATTTTATTTTAGCATAATGAGAAAAGCCTCAATCCTAGACTCCACATCTCTATCCAAATAATAATAAAGCTTTACAGGTATAGAATAATTATTTTGCATAATAGTTTCATGAAAGGTTTCACCAAATGCCATGCTCTGTTGTAAAAGCCAGTTAACCATATTCATAGATGATACACCATCAGTCATAGCGCACAAACCAGATTTTTCCAGATTCACACAATAGTCCTTGACTTATGACTACGATTGGGATCAGCATTTCCATTGCTAAACAGAGTAGCTTATTAAAATTAAAATGGCTTGCCTTCAAAACTTGTGGGTACTCCATCACTGGAGGTTTTTAAGAAGAGATTAGATAGTCATTTGTCTGAAATGGTATAGGGCAGGGGTGTCAAACTGCCGGCCCACGGGCCGGTTTCATCATACCGGAGCCATGCTCACCCCATTGCCGGCAATGGCGAAAAAGCTCCGATACGTTGTGCGACGTCATGCGTTTGACATGCCTGGTATAGGGGGTTGGATTAGAAGACCTCCAAGGTCCCTTCCAACTCTGTTATTCTGTTATTTTGTGATTGTTAAGTGAGTCACACCCAATTTTATGCAGTTTTTTGCCATAGTTGTTAAACAAATCACTGCCCTTGTTAAATAGTCAAGATATGCAGTTGTTGAGCAAATCTGGTTCCCTGATTGACCTTGCTTATTGAAAGCCAGCTGGGAAGGCTGCAAATGGTGATCACATGACCCTGGGGAACTGCAAATGTCATAAATGCATGCTGGCTGCTAAGGACTCAAATTTTGATTACATGATCATGGAGCTGCTGCAATAGTTGTAAATGCAAGAACTGGTCTTATGTCACTTTTTTTTTAGAGCCACTGTAACTTCAGTTGCAAAATGAATAGTTGTAAGTCAAGGTCTATCTGTAAATCAAAACCTACCCTTCCACCTACATACACATTGTAACTTCATGCAATAACTGAAAAAGATCACTTCCACACAGACCTATAGAATCATCATTTATGTTATTTAGCAACTAAGACCATTTCAGTTTTAACTTCATGTTTATCTGGAATTCTCTAAACACCATTTCTATTAAAATGGCACAGCTATGTACAGTTGGTGGGATTCTCAATGAGGAGAACTTTTGACTCATCCCGTCTTGTAGCTTTTGGGGTCAAACTTTCTCCTTTCCTGTACCAGTTCAGCAACATACCCTAATACCATCCCAAGTTGCTATTAGTTCAATCCTTTAAATGCAAGAGAAGGCCAACATTTTGACAGCTTTATAGCTTCCCATCATGGCAACTTCTAACATTTTTCCCCCCTCAAATCATCAAATGGTAATATCATACATCAAAGATGATTTGGGGATGGAGGGAAAGAGATCGTGACTGAACAATATTCTCAGCTGGTGGAAGCCATAAGCATTTTAAGGGTGGTTGCAACAAAGGTGGGGAGAAATAGTCAAGATATGGAGGTGTCTGCCCTCTAAATAGACTTCTCTATGAATCCTATCTATACCCTAAAATCTAAATCAAAAAAGAAAAAAAAATCCCAAAGGGAAAAAAACAGCAACAATTTACCAATCTCGCATACTGAACAATTTGGCACTGAGTGACCACTTGCTTACATCAATTAACCACCTGAATATGAAATCCAGACTGTTGGATTAAAATCTTAAAATAAACATTTCCTAGAGATACTTATGTCCTGCAGGAAGGTTCAGAGATAATGATTAAAAATAATATGTACGCTATTGAATTACAGCCAATAAAATCAGAGCACTAAACCATCTCAGCAATTGTTATATTTCATCACAGGTTAAAAACCTAGGAAAAAAAGAGTTCTTTTAAAAATGACCCACAGAGATTTGCTATTCCTTTCTTACATCCTGACACACTACAGCTTTGGAAGACCTGAACTCTGCATTTTCCATCTGAATCCTTAAATTCCAATAAACTTGGGGGGAGATAAAATGAGGAAGGGATAAAATGTATGGAACTATGGGTTGCTTGCCAAAATATTTCAGCCTGTCTTTAACCACCAAATGTGTTGTTTTTTTCAGTTTGGAAATCAAAGCGAAGAAAGAGATCACCTTCAATAAGGAAATCAGTGCATTTTTCTTTTCTTTAAAAAAAAACAAACCCTATCACAGAATTCTTCATGAAGGCCTTAAGGGATTTAAATATAGTGGCCACTAGAGGAGAAATTGTAGGAGAACCAATCAGAAGAACCCTTAGATAGTTGCCTAATCTAAATAAAGCCACTGATGTGCATGCTAGCTATTCCTTTTAAGGTTAGCTGAAAGCTGCATAGCCCCCTTCAAGTGTTTGCTCCAATCGGCCTGGATGCTATATATCTAGGATTTTAAAATATAGCAGCAGTTCACTTTCAACCACAGCCTGATTTTAAAATTGCTATATAGGATACTTGCTGCAGGTTTTACTATTTTACTTCTTTCCTTTTCTATTATTGATTTTTATACTGAACATTCCCCCTTATGTTCTGAGGGAAAAAGCAGTTAATAACGCTAGTTCTGCCACATTCTGAGCAAAAGACCCATTCTGATGTTATTGAAAATACAGATGGAATGGAGGATGGTTCCCTTATTCTACCTTTGTTCCCTCACACCTAAAGACTGATGCCAGGTATATCTCATCCTTTTCCATATCTCTGTTTTTCAATTCTAATCTTCATCATCACCATCACTACCGTCATCACCAGATAGCTGGGAATCTCAGACATGGTCAATATTTAAACTTCTGAATGTAGTTATGAATGAATGGGAGCTGACAATAGCCACCTATAATATTACAGCAAACGATCAGTAAGCAAGATTCAAAAGCCTATTTATAATGAATGACAGAAGAAAAATGGATTTCAAATGAATTTGTCGAGATGTTTAATACATCATAACTCAAAACATGGGCTCATTTTGTGGAATAAAAGAAATACAGGAAAAAAAAGAACCTTGGGTTCTTTAAACAGTTGTATCTGATTATGCTAGATCATGCAACAAAGTCCAACTCAAAGTCTTATCAATAGTTGGTGCAAATTCAGTTGGAATTATTTCCGGGTGAACATTTATTATTTATTACATCTACATATACAGTAGTTGTATCTTTATTATGGATACAAAAGAGTATTCCAAAGGAATGACTCCAATATCAGAGAAACAAGGAATATCTACCCTAAAAATAATGCTGCCAGCTTCAGATAAAAAAATATTTATTGTTAAAGACCACTGTGAATGTTTTTCTCCCCATCTCTTCTCGCTTTCAGTTACAATTAAAGCAGCAATATAAGTTAAGAGATTCTCAACATAGCAGGTAATTCCGAAACGCTAAATGGTCTAATGGATACAATAGATCAGGGATTCCCTACTCCCGGGGCCATGGCCTATTTGGAATTGGGCCCCATGAGTGGCTGGTCGGAGCATGTGTGCACAGCTCAACTTGCATGAGTGGCGGGCTGGGGGGCATTCACATACATGTGCGCCAGTCCGCCACTCACGCAAGTTGAGCTGTGCACCAGCATGCCAGCCTGCCACTCACGCAGAGGCTGTGAGCATGCACCAGTCTGCAGTTTATGCAGCCCAGTTCTCCTCTCTCCCACCCAAGGCAGGCTGCCAAACCGCAAAGGTTGGGGACCACTGCATTAGATTGCAACATTAACCTAATATTGTTTACAAGCCGCTTTGATCTAGTGGTTAAGGCACCAGGGTAAAACCAGGAGACTGTGACTTCTAGTCCTCCTTAGGTATGAAAGCAGCTGGGAGACTTTGGGTCAATCACTCACTCTCAGCCCAACTTACCTCACGAGGTTGTTATTGAGGGGAAAATAGGAAGAAGAAGATGTACTACCGTATGTTCACCATCTTGAGTTGTGTAAAGACAATAAAGGTGGAATAGATAAATAAAGTACTGCTACTGTACTAACTCTGAAAAGTAGAAGAATATTGATAAGATAACATCATACCATGTAGGAAACAGAATCCCTGAGCATTTCACTAACACAGCCCATTTGAACCCTGGGTTAAGATTAGTAGAAAAATGCAGTAATCATTTTATTAGATAGATTCATTTCTAGTGAGCTTATTTTGTGATAAAGGGGGCAAAAAAGAGGGCAAGGGGAAACCAAAATTATGTTGAAATACTAGCAGTTTTAATGTATAAAATATAAGATTACTTAATCTTAAACTGCTTAATTATCATCAGTCAGGAATCTGTATGGTTTGATTCTGTACAACTTATTAAAAAGGTGGGAATACAAATCAATCAATCAATCTTTATTACGGTCACAGACCAGCAAATCAGATTATGCCTCCAGTATAGTGTCATGGAAACAATATCTTTCCTGACTTAAAGACAATATTAAAAATGCTAATAATTTCCAGAAGAAAAAAGACAAAACACTAATAATTATTGCTACCCGAGGAATGGGTATGAATCTGCTAAAACAGGGTGAGCTGAACAATGTCCGGTGATGAATTATAAGCTGTTGGCATTAATCAACAGGCGGCTTAAAAGAGCCTGTCTAGGTGGAATTGATGACCAGCTGCAAGTGCTCATTTGTGTTAATTATTATTAACTTGCCTTGAATTATATGCGGAGAAATAGATGTTCTATCAGGGAAGGAAAAGGCAGTTGTAAACCTTGGGGTCATTTCCTACTAATAATGGTATGCCCACACCATAAACTTGTACCAGTTTTAAATTACTTGGGCCATGTTGGTTCCCTGTTATACTGTAATCAAGATTATTGAGAACAGTAGATTAATGAAGCTATACTGTATTCTATTAACCATCCTTGGTATCTGTTACAGAAATAAAATCCCCAGGGTTCACTTAGGTAGAAAGTATAGTTTTAAATCAATATAAGTCTATGATTTAGATGTGCTGTTGGCTATGCTACATCAAGAACTTATTAGCTCTACAAACACTGAGCACCACCTTATGGCAAACTCAGAACCCATACAGCAGCACCTTTTTCGTAATCCTTTAATCCAGCATGTAAATAATTGTTGTTTCTTTCTTGGCAACCAGGTTTCTCCACCCTCCACCCACAGCTATCGTAATGTATCCATACTACACATAATTTGAAACCATGTTATGCCATCTAAATATACTGCTTGATTTGAAGATAATCATATTCACATCTAGTTTCCTGCAAACCACATTTCCACCTTTGAATGTTTTTCCATGGAATGTTACTTCATTGTGGTTTCTGTTAAAGTATAAGCATAATACCAGTTTGTATCTAAGAGAATATGTGGTCTCGCTACTTTGAATTAAATAATTTGTGTGCATGTTTCTTTTTTAATTTTTTTATTCAAGTTTTTCAACAGAATTCTAAACATTTTTATTTAAAGAAGAAAAAAGAAAAAGAAAGTGAAAAAGAAATATGGAAAAAAAGGAAGGGGAAGAGGAAGAGGAAAAGAGGCATGCAATCTTTTTAAAAACAATTATGTTTATATTTTACCTTCTCTCTCTAAGGTTACATCATACTTTCTTTCTTTCCATAAAGTACCCTTTTTTAATCCAAACCCCAAAATCACATTTATTATTCTTTTTCAGCAAAAAGTGTCTAAGAAGCTTTGTCACTAATAAATGTACTTATTGAGGTTTCTCTAGTCAAAAAATGTTGCCATCTCCGCTAGTTCTGTCATCTCAATCAACCAGTCCTATTTTGTGTGTGTGTTTTATGGGCCATTCTCAGCAAACATTCATATAAACCATCATACCAAACAATAAAAATGAATTATTGGTACTTGGAGAGATACAATGAGAGATGATTAAAAAAAGAGCCTAACTTAAAAACAAAACAAAACAAAGGTAACTTCAAGCAGCTTCCACTATTACAACTACTACTACTACTTGTTGTATTATTTAAGAGAACAAGCCATTAGCTAAATCTTATTTATTGACAGATTTTCAGGAGCAACATACATATAAACTATAACAGGAGAACACCACAAATAGCACATTCATTGTTAATTAAGAAAAAAAGCATATTTAGCTCATATCAGAACATTTCAGTTTATAGCCAGAGAGTTATGTGAGAAAGTCAAATAAATAAGGTCTTCTCTGTATATATCTCAGAGCTATTGCCCAAGTTTTTGTGGCAATCTAAGGAGTCATTTCTCTGCTAAAGAGTGATTGATGGCAAGTGTAATGTCTAGTACTCTCAAAATAGAATTTTCTAAAAATCAAAAAAGGGTTGCTGGCTATTCCTTCTACTTCAATTTTCCAATCTCTTTTTAACTCAGTTGCTCTAATTACACTAATTTATCCCCAAACTGGTTTTGGGTTCTGTTTTTCACTATCATCACTATAAATCTACGCCTTGGCTTTGGCCCAAAATCAAGGGTTCCCAGATAATTGCAAAAAAAGGGTACAAGAGGACAATATTGTTTAAGACAAGGCAAGGGTTAGTAATAAATATCCCCCCAAAATATCTTATTTTAGAGATGGTCCCTTACTCATTAATATTACTAGCTTCAGCCTATGCTTCTTGACCAGAAAAATAAAAATAAAATACAAATAATAGGCTTTCCTCCCATATTTTCCACTTTAGAAGTATTGCTTTTTTGCCTTGCAGGGACAAAAAATTAATCTGCAGTGTGAGAGAGAGAGAGATGTCAAATCTATTCCATACATATTATATAATCATTGCAGCTGGTAAGTACTGTAGGGAGTTCAGTTCAGTTGCCATAGTATTTGGCATATTGCTATGGAGCTGAGTTTTGATCTACTTATCATTACCATTGGCAGCAGCATAAAGAGACCCATATATTCTTGCTGGCAGATACATATAGGTTTAAGATGGCAAATGCAAAAACAGAACCTTGCACCAAATAAAACATGATTGTGGATTTCCATCTTTCCCTGAGATGTTCATTAGGATGAAATTCTTATGATTTTTCAGTTCTGCATGTAATGGGAAGGTGTTCGCCACCAGCATCAATCAAACATATCCTTATTACTCAGATTTCCTCCTCCGCTAAATTTCTTTAGGGACAAGGAGAAGAGAGTCATGCAAACATGCTTTCTGTTCTGACAGAACGAACACAGCAAGCCACCTTAGAGGAGATACTGGTTTGTCTGTCTCGTTCAGTGCAACCAATTCTGGCTGGCTTGGCTGGTCCTCCAACCGATTGTGTACTACAGATTCCATCTGGCAAGGGATGATGGGAGCTAAATACTGTAATACTGGGCTAGGCCACACTAGGTCTCAAGCAAACCCCTTTCCAGGTTTGGCTACCCAGAGGCAGGTGTTTTGAACAAACATAAATTAGGGAACACTGTAATCAAGGCATCATCTCATCCAAAGGTTGCTTGCCTGTGACACCCACACAGCAGGCACCAGGAGCCTCTCTGCTCCAATAGGGGTGAGATGAGGAGGCAGAAATCAAAGGCTGGAGCAATGAGCAGGGGGCATTGGTCTTCCCAGGGATCAATTAACTACCCTTTGATAAATACCCCCCTAAGACTCTGTGACCTGACTGTAGTTTAGACAACAGAGGTGTTGAAACAAGGATGCCCACAAGAAACACACAGGCAAACATGGGTGCACTTCAGTTCCTAAACTAGTAATTTTTAGCACTTCCATCCAAGAAAGAGGGGCATTGTGCCCAAGGTTCAAAGAGCAGCGGGCTTAAGAGGAATTGCAGGGAGAAAGTAGAAAAAGTTTTGTGTTTTCCCTCTCCCTCCCTTTTTAAAAAATATTGCTGTTGTTCTACCATGCTGCTCAAAATAATGTTTTCTGGGTAGGGCACTGTTAAAGGGTTGTAGTTTTTTCTTTTAAAGTATCCTCTCCTGACCCCCTTCCCAAAAAATAGCATCCCTCAACTAGAGGGTTTTTTTTTTTAATCTATGCACTGCTCAGTGTTGAAGGGTCTCACTCCTGACTATAAGATGGAGTTCACAGCCCTCTCTCTTGCAACTGGGAGACCTCAGCAGAGGAGGATAGGCTCAAAAATATGCTATTTCTAACTGTATTGCTTGCCATGGCTAGAGCTGGTCTCCAGGTTAGGGTCCCATTAAGTTCAGGAAGGGAGGTGTTATTCCATGAAAGTAGGGGAGAGGAATGTAGGGAAGAATCGAGCGTCTCTTTTCTGAACAAGGTTTTTGAAATGTCCCCCCCAATCCCCAAGTGACACGGCTGTTTTAACAGGACGAAAACTGTCAGTGGATAAAGCAAAGCCTTGGCTAAAAATAAAAGAGTTACCATTCAGACACACACACACACACACACACAGAGAGACAGAGAGGGTCAAAAATAAAAGAGTTACCATTCAAACACACAGAGGGGGGGGGAGAGGGAGAGAGAGACTTTTTTCTTTCCACAAGAATTTAAGGAAGCTCAATCCGGCTCCATAGCCTAGGAGGGCACCGCTAGGAACCCCTCCGAATAGTTGGGCTTTCACATCCGTCCTCACAGAAGATCCAACCCGTCCCATCCCATCCTCAAGAGTTACAAGCTGAAGGGGCTGAAGCAAGTACGGGCTTGGCTTGGCTTGCAAATCCTGGAAAGGGGTGTGAATCGGGCGAGAAGCGGGTTAACCTGGCCTGGGAATGCTGTTATGCCATTAAAAAAAAAATAAACCTTGGCAATGCAAGAAGCGGACAGGGAAACAAGCAAAGCAGTCCAAATTCTTTGATTCCACCCCCCACCCCCGCCGGCTGCGTCTCCCCACTTGTCACCCCGAGGAACAACTTTCCTCCGGCTGAATCTCGCGAGCCGAACCTGGCTGAGGCGTGAGGAAGAGTGGGAGGAAGGGCGGGGAAGCTGAGGTGCTTTCATTTGTTCCCGGCGCCCCGCCGCTCGAAGATTTTTCTACGTGAAATGTCTCTGCTCGAGCCCACGCTCGCAGGAACATTTCTCCCCCACCCCACCGACGTCCCCCCCCCTCCCCACTCCCGCTTTGCCTCCCTCCACTCTGTGCAGCGACTCCTCTCAGCAGGTGAAGCGGCGGGGAGGGAAGGGAAGGGAAGGGCGGGAGGGAGGGAGAAAAGGAGGTTTCGGGGACGGTGCCCCCCCCCCATTCGCGAACTGCCCTCGCCTTACCTTGGTGGTTTTCTTCTGGAATGTACATCCTCTTGTTTTCATTGACCATTTAAGTAGAGGAACGAGGGACCAGTAGTAGCAACGACAATAACAACCACCCAAGTCGGAGTTTCTGGTTTTAATTCCTCCAAAATCCCAAAACAGCCGAGGTCGCTGGCAGGGGGAGCGGTTCAAGGAAGAAAACCGGAGCTGCTGCTGCTGCGGCGGCGGCGGCGGCGGCGGCGATTCAATGCCCCCCGCTCGGTTATTACCTGATTCCCATGATTGCATCAAAGCCCAAACCCTGATTCGCTCCAGGAGTGTCTCCTTTAGTACAATTGCAAAGCATCCTCAGAGAACATCCGGGCTCCTGCCCAAGAATTCAGCGCACCGGCGACGACGGCGGCGGCGACCGACTGGAAGAAGCGCTGGGCTCTTCCCGGTCTCCCGCTCGCTTCTTTCTCCCCCCCCCCCCCGGTTCTTCTGGTCTTTGCAAAGCAGAGAGGTCCGGGGGAAGAAAAGCAACGCCTCCGCCAAGGGAAGTGGGAAAGAGGGGCGAAGGAGCATCCCCCGAGAAGGGCGGGAGGAGGAAAAATGTCCGGAGGATTCAAATGTCTCTCGCCCAGGAACTAGAAAAGGCGGGCGGGCAGGCAGGCAGGCGTGGGGGGAAAAGACCGGGGAACAGCGAGGCTGAAAGGCGGCGGCGAGCAGCTGCTTCTCCTCTTCCGAGCCAACGCCGGGCGCTCTGCTGGCAGGGAGCTTTTTCTGCAGAGAGGAGACCGCTAGTCCCAGCCCCTCAGTCCCTCGGCACAGCGCTCGCGCCTCCCCTCCCTCCTGCCTCCCGCGCTCTCTCTCTCTCGCTCCCTCGCAGACAGACAGGCCGACAGACAGCCTGCCTTGAACTGTTCCAGATGTTGCCAGCAGCCGGGCAGGAGCGCGCCGCCCGCCGTCCCTTCGCCGGGGTGTTTTTTAGAGACCGGCAGACTTGAGCGGAAACTTTAACCTGCCTCCGCGGCCGTCCGCCCTTCCTTCGCTGCCAGCGCCCGGGGCTGCTCGCGCTGCTGGTCCCTTTCCTACAGACATGACGTCAAGAAGGCGAGCGGGTTTCTGGCTTGCCTGGAAAAGTGGGGAGGGGGCGTTTTTAGATGGAATAAGGGGCGGGGGGTTGGGTGGGGACCCCCCCGCGGTAAGAGAGGTCCCCCAAAGCAGCCGTTTCACCTTAACTCGGCGGAGGCACACACATCTTTCCCCCCCACCCAGCCACCACCTTCCCCCCCCCCTCAGCGTTTCATTTTCTAAGCTTGGGCTCGCCCTCCCGCTTTCTCCCCCCCCCCCTCGTTCAAAGCCACCCGCAGTTTTTCGCCACCGAGATCCGTCTGCCTGCTCGAGCGCGAGAATTATGTGAAATGGGTCGGGGAGGAACGACACGGAGTAAACCTCGGGTAATAACTACTGGGCGCGAAAGAAAGGGGTTGGCGAGAGGCGTTGAATGGGAGCCGTTGCGAGCGAACAAGGCTGGGTTGTACCCGTCGGTGTGTACTCGGTACCTCCGCACACCCCGAGCGGAGGAAACGCAGCTGTTGAAACGGATTAGTGGAGCGGATTGGGCACTCGGCCGACCCCCGGATCGGAGTGGAGATGGGGGAGGAAAGATTTCTCCCCATCTATTCCCGAGCACCCAACATCTCCATCCGCTCTTTGGGGCGTCCCCACCTTCTCCACCCCCCAGGCGAGGCCCCCGATGGCTCCTCAACGGGAGCCGAAGCAGGCGGCCTGGGCGTGTGGCCGCCTTATCTGGGGCTCCCCGCACGGCTGCCATGTTAAACAAGCCAGGCAAAGCGGGTCGTGTCCTTCGTCTGAGGAACACCGCGCTCTCTTCCTCCGGACGGCCGCCGCTCCAACCCCATCGATTGGATTGGAAAAGCTAATCTGCTTCCGCCGCCCGGGAGGCGATAAGAGCACATTGCGCCCCGATTCTCTACGGGATTACTCGAGAGAAAGTCCGGCAAACCCTTGTTTCCGAATGAAAAGCGCGCAGCTCCGCACGCGCGAGGTGCGGGGCGAGCCCCCTGCAACCCGGAGGGACGGCCTTCTGTGCAAGACGCGAAATGTTTTGTATTCGGGGGAAGGGGGCGATTTTGGTGTTATTGTTAACGCGGTGGGACGTGCAGGCGCGTTTGCACGGTCGATTCTGAACAGCCGTAGCCTCCAGGGCACCAATAGCGTTTACAAAGGAATCGGTTCCTGCACTGGAAGACGGGCGGTAAAGGGGCGCACCCAGTAAAAGCGCGGGTATGTATGTGTGTGTTGTATGGGAGGATCCCTAACGTGCTGGTAGGTCAGGAAAGCAACCGCCAATAACAACAACTGGGAGAGGAGGACCGACTTTCAAGGATGAACTTTTGTCGGCGAAGTTTGCCACTTGATGTCTCCTCGCCGCGAGGAATTGACGACAGCGGTTGAGGGGCTACCGTCGACTCAAAACGTCCTGAGAAATAAAAGAAAAGAAATACAACGGGCGCGGCCGATCAATTAAATTCCTGGCGAACGGTCCGTCGCTAGCCCGCCTCTCTGCGAAGATCTGCCCCGATATATGTAATCCAATCCCCGCGATTACGTCTACAAACGCTTTTGAATTTAATCAAAAAGTAACTCTCTTCTTGGTGGTGTCAGAGAAGATGGAGGAGAAAATGTAAGAAATCTCGAGTTGTGGAGTTAAGGCTCTACACAGCCATAGGTGGCCCTAACCATAATTAGTTAAGCAAAGCATGGTGGCATTGCTTTCTGCTGATTGGCAGAGAGGTGGATGGGAATTAAGCCCAGCACTGGGGAAAAATCACAAACGTTGGATTTTCCTCATTTTTCAGATATACTGAAAAGAGAGATGAGACAATCTCATCTAGAGTGCTGGTTGAATATGTTTGTCATAGTTGTATACCAACACACATCTGCTCTGACCCCATAGGAGGTGTCTCCAAGGAGTGACTGGCTTACAGTCAAGATGGATTTCCTGCCAATTGAGACAACATCCACCAGTTGCTTGTCTATCTGCCTGCCTCTCCCTCCCTTTTGCCAGTTGGGCCTGCAATACTTGCTGATGTCATTGGTCCATCTTGTTTTAGGTCCCTTTGGACGCTTTTTATCAAGTGGAATCCATCCTGTGACTACCTTGGTCCATCTGCCTTCAGTTCTTCTTGCTATGTGATCAGCCCATTTCCATTTCAATCATATCATATACATATACATACATCACATACACATCATCAGTGCTTTTTTGTAAAAAAAAAAAAAAAAAATGGTGCCGGAACTCACACATGTCATACAACCCGCCTTGCCTACCCTACAAGGTTCCATCCAAAAAAGGTGCCAGAACTCTGTTCTGGGCATTCTATGACAAAAAAAGCCCTGCATATCACATAAACACACACACACACACATATGTATATACACACACAAGAAAATACCCTAAGAAACAGAATGCTTGGGGCAGTGCAGGAACTAGTTGAAGGAAGCTAAGAGGAGCTGGGCAAATCCCCAGCCTGATCATAGACCTGATAATGATGGTATTCATTCAGTTGTATCCAACTCTTGGCAATTTTATGGACCAGGTCTCTCCGCATCTTCAGATCTTGTACTATTTCTTTTAAGTTTTTCTATTCTCTGGCAGGTATCAGTTTTAATGGTGTTCAGCCATTGTGTTTTTTGGCGGCCTGGTTTCCTTTTTACTGCTAACTCTTCCCAACATAATTGCTTTCTCCAGTGAATTCCCCTGTGTGACATGGCCAAAATAAGTGAAACACAATTTTGTGATTTTTCCTTCTAGTGATGTGTTCGATGTTGCGCACTCCAGTACTTGTTACTGGGTCATCTTTGCTGTCCAAGGAATACACAGGAGCCTTTTCCAGCACCACAGCTCAAATGAGTTGATTTTCTTCCTGATTATTTAAGATCCAACTTTCACAATCATGATCATAGCCATAATCATGATCATAGCCATAGCCACATTGTTTGACGGTCCTCCTGCGGCCCTCTCGGACCTGAGGGCCTTGCTGGTAGCTCTGGCGGCCCTTTAAGAACTGGGCCAGCGGCCCCTGCGGCCCTCTTGGATCTGAGGGCCGTCTGGTAGCTCTGATGGCCTCTAAGAACTGAGCCATGGCTCTGGCGACCTCAACGGCCCTTCCAACGGCCTCGGCCAGGTGAGGACTTGGGGCTTGGTTTTCGGACTTGGCCCGCCTTGGC